>NC_034435.1:3363189-3366890 GCF_002078875.1 Numida meleagris
GCCCCGGCACGTGCCCGCCCCGGGCCATGGTCACCGCCGGTAGCACGCGAGGGGAGCGGAGGTGGGGGTCTGCCCGCAGGTGGGTGCTGCGCGGGGCGGCGGGCGGGTGGGGGGTGAGCACCCGGCTTCGGGGATCGCCTGCATCGGGGACCCCCCCGGTTCCTCGATACCCACTGGCGCCGGGGATCCCCCGCTCCCGGGGACGCGTGAGCGCTCGGGGACCCCTCTGGCACCCTGGGGGGCACAGGAGGACTTCTGGTTCCCGGGGACCCCCCCAGCTCCTGGGACTGCGCAGCACTGGGGACTCCCCCATCCCACGGGGACTCCCCCGGGGAGCCCCCGGCAGAGGGGAACCCCCCCCGGCTGCTGGGAATCCCCCGGCTCCCGGGGTTGGGGGACAGCGGGGGGTGGCCTGGCAGGCACTGATCGGTGGGGAGGGGGCGGCGACGCCTTGGGGGGGCTGTTCCGAGGGCACTCCGCTGCCAGGCTCTGTGGACTGGGGGGGTTTCTGCTCTCTCTCGCCCTGTGCATCCGCGATTTGCGGTCGGGGGGGTCCGCATTTGGGCAGCGCGGCGGGGTGGGGGTAGGGGGGGCGCGGGAGGCGCGAACAATGAGGATGCGACGGGAGTGACTCTGCCCGGCTAAAAATATCCTCCCCACCACCGCCGCCAGCGCGGCCTCAAGGTCACCACCCGCCTGGTGGGGCCGGGGGGGCGCGGGGGTGTGGGGCGGGGAAGCCCCCGGCCCCCCCTCGTGCTGCCGCTCCCTCCCAGAGGCGCCCGCGGCTCCGGCACAGAGCAGCCCCCGCGCCCCCTCCTCGTCCCCGCGTCCTCGTCCCCATCCTGCGGGGCTGTGGCAGGTGAGCGGGGGGTGGGGGGGGGCTCAAGCTGCTTTTGCTCGCGGAGCTTGGGGGGGGGGACCCCGGGGATGGGCTCCCCCCCCGCCGTGGCCCCGCGCCCGCCGGAGCATCCCCGTGTCCCCCCGGGGGACGCGGGGACGGCGCGGTGCGCCGGGTGGGGTGGGTTTCCTGCTCCCCTCTCTCGGGGGTCGGTGCGTGGGGACGTGCGGCCGCGGGGACCGAAGTCACGGGGATGCGGAGGTGACAGGGAAGGGGGGGGGGAAGGGGGGGGACGCCCCGGGGCTCCCCGCTGCGGGGTCCCGCGCTGTGACGGCGGTGCGGGTTCATTGGCGGTGAGGGCGGTGGGAGCGGGCGTCGGGCGGGGGGGCCGCGGTGTCCCCGCCGTGTCCCGGTAGCGTCCCCGGGGCCGCGCGCCGTGTTTGCCATCTCAAAGTCCGGGGTCAGCGCCCGGGGCCCCTCTCCGCCCTTCCTCATGACCTTGGGCCCCTGCGCGCGGGGTGGGGGGCGAGGGGGCACCTCCCCACAACCGAGCGCCGCAGCTCCGCGAAGGGGCTGGAGAGGCTCGGGGGTCCCCCGTCCCTCGAGGGCAGCGGGGACGGCCGGGCACCCCCAGCCCCCCCCCGGGCAGGGGGTCTGCGCTCTCCCCGTTGGGGGCAGCCATGCGTGGCGGCTTTGTCCTGTGGCTGAGCCGAGCGGCGAGGGGGGGGCGGCGGGCGCAGCCGGCGCGGTGCCTTTGTCTGGGGACGGCGGTGGTGGCGGCGGAGGGGCGCGGGGACCCCGGGTACCCACCACGGTTGGCACAGGTAGGGCATCCCCACCGCTGCGGTGACTCTGTCCCGGGATGGGGGGGCTGAGGGGGCTCTGGGGTGGGGGCCAGGAGGTGCCACCCCCGTGGGGACCCTGCTAGGGAGACGGCGGGGTGGCAGCCCCGGGTTGCTCATCCATTATGGGGGGGTTGGGGTCGTGGTCTCCGTGGGGTCAGGGGCGACGGGGGGACCTCCTCCCCAGCCCTGGGGAAGCCGCAGCGGGTGCTGTCTGTGCTGTCCCCATGTCCCCGCTGTCCCCTAGGCCCCAATTCAGCCCTGGCCCCAGATCTTCTCGCTGCAGGAGGGTTTCCCTCTGCTTTCCTCTCGGGGAGACCCCAGGGCATCCCCCATTCCAGGGGATTCCCCACATGGCAGCTCTGCCCGGGGCGGTGCAGTGTCCCTGCGTGTCCCCGTGGGTGCCAGCCGCCCGCCTTTCTCCATGCACCTCCAGACCCACGGGTATCCTCGCCCCCACCTCCCATCCCCACAGGTTTCCAGGGTCCTGCGTGGGGCAGAACCCTCCCAAATCAGGGCTCTGCACTCAGAGGGGTGCCCATGGGACAGCAGCGCTGGCACTGGGGGGGTTCCACCATGACACTGTCCCATCCTTTCTCATGCTGATGGCTGCACTGGCTCAGGGGTCCCGGCCTCGCAGCCCTGAACCAATCTCGCCCCCCCCCCCCATGCAGCCCCGTGGCCCTAAACCAGGCTCAGCCCCCCCTCCACGCTGCCCCCCGCGCAGTATGTGGGGCCGGGGGCTCCCGCTGGCACCAGCAGATGCTCTCCAGTCTGGGACATATGGTCCCAGCGGGGTGTCCCCGGGACGTGATGGCTGCAGGAGTGTGGCTGCGAGGACGGCCCCGGCGCCCCAAATTCCTGCTCCCCCCCCCCCTTCACCCCCATCCCCATGATTCCCAGGCAGAAATTAGGGAGCGGGTAATAAATAAATCACCACCCGGAGCCGTTCGGCCGCCCGCCTCTATTTTTAGCTGCACCCTCCTCTGCAGTTGCTCGCAGGCAGCAGCGCTGCTCGGGGGCATGGGGGGGAGCAGGGTCCCACTGCCACCCGTGGGGACGCAATGGGGACAGGACGGACCCCCAGGCATGGGGTTGTGCCACAGCCCGGCCGGGGGGCTCCAACCGCTTGGGGAGGGGGCTGCAGGTGGCAATAGGCTGGCTGTGTCCCAGCTGGGGGCCCCTCTGGGATGCGCTCGTCCCCTTCTCGCTGTCCCCATCGTGGGGACGAGGAGGGATCCCCACAGCCCCCTGGGGAGGGAGGGGGCAGCAGGGCTGGGTGAAGCCATTGCGGCTCAGTGCAGCCTCTGCTGCAGCGCTCAGGCCCAGCGTGTGGCCCCCCCGTCCCAGCACATACTCCCCCCCCAGTTCCTGCAGGCTGTGCCCAGGACCCCCATGCATGCCAATATCACATGGGGACCCCCTCCCCATCCTCTCCTGCCCCCCAGGACACCTGGTCTGAAGGCCGTGTTATCTCCGTGCTCCCATAGGGCCAGCCCCCCTCCTCTTGCTGTAGGGCCAAGGTGGGTCCCAGCCCCCAGCGCTGCCCCCCGGGTGGGGGGTTCACCCCACTGTCACTGCAGCACTGGGGGTCCGCAGCCACAAGGCGCTGCTGCTGGCTCTGGGGGACGTGCAGAGCCACCGCTCAAGGACATCCACCACTGTCACCTGCGGCCAAACCAGGGGACCGCGGTGTCCCCGTCCCCATCCCCACGCTACGGCCGTGCAGGGCAGGGATGTGCTCAGCACCCGCATCCCTCAGCATCCCCATAGGGTGCACTGCTGTGGGGACAGGGACACGGACACGGACAGGGCCATCCCGCTCCGGGGTCCGGCATTCAGTCGGCCCCAGCATCTCCCCAAAGGACGGATCCCTGTGTCTGACAGGGAGGATTGAACGAGGCCTCTTTGCGCTGCCGGCAACGTGAGCCCTGAGCGACACGACCGCGGCGTGCGATGGGTCCTGAAATATTGCCCAGGATCCATCCGGGAGGGCCCTGACCCCAGTGAGGAGCCCCCCG
>NC_034435.1:3370741-3374469 GCF_002078875.1 Numida meleagris
CCCCCCCGCCCCTTCCCGCCCCGGGCTTGTGCTACCCAGAATTTAGGATTAGCTGCAGCTGGCGGGTTGTGGGGGCTGCGGGAGGGGGCACTGGGGCCAGAGCACAGATCCCACAGAGCTGGAAAGGGTCCGGAGCCCTTTTCCACTTGGAACCTCAGCAGCTGCTCTCTGCCCTCTCCGTGCACCCCCCCCCCCACCCACTGCTGTGCCCAAGGAGGGTCGGGAGTCACGCTCTGCCCCACTGCGGGGCTGTGTGTGCTGCAGGACCCCTCGCAGGGCTCCTGGTTTTGTTCCTGGTGTGATGAGCTGAGCAGAGCCGAAGCAGATGGGAAGGGGATGCCGGGTCCATCATGTCCCCAGCGCGGAGCTGGAGCATCTTGGGGGGTTCTGCTCTTTGGAGCACGCAGTTCAGGCATCAGAGGAGCCCCGGGGATGCTCCTGGGGTGCAGGGCAGGAGGGAAGAAGGGGAAGGAAGGCAGTGAAGGGAAGCAGGGAGCGCTGCAGCACCCAGGGCATCGCCACAGGGCACAGCCCTGGGGCCGGTGGCACTTTGGGGACCGGTATCTCCATGCACCTCGATGCCATCTGCTCCCGGGTACGGCATCCCACGGTGTCACTCCATAGCATCACCCCACAGGATCCCTCGGTGCCGGCTGAGGTTCCAAGCCCAAACTTTGCAGGCTGCACCCGGGGCAGGGGGCGGGTGTAGGGGCGCAGCAATCCTAAATTCCTCGCCGCGCGCTTCAGCCCTCCCCGGCCTGCTGCCATCGGCCCTTCCCTTCCCCGCCTCTGTCACCCCGCTGCTCCCCGCATGTCCCCGCTGCCCAGCTTGGCCCCACGGCCCCGTGTTGGTGTGCGGCCCCAGGGCTGAGCCGGATCCCCGGTGCCTCTCGGGGAACCCCCCCCCCCCCCCAGCCCCGTCCTCGGGAAAGCCACCGAGCGCCGCGTGGCACAGCCCAACGCGTGGCACCGCGCTGACGGCTGCGCTCGGCCCCGCGCAGGTACCACGACAAGCAGGAGGTGACCAGCAACTTCCTGGGGGCCATGTGGCTCATCTCCATCACCTTCCTCTCCATCGGCTACGGGGACATGGTGCCGCACACCTACTGCGGGAAGGGGGTCTGTCTGCTCACCGGCATCATGGTGAGCGCGGGGCCGGGGGGGGGGGGGCGAAGGGCTGCGCCGGTGCCGGTGCCGGTTCCTGAGCGCGCTGTGCCGCAGGGCGCCGGCTGCACGGCTCTGGTCGTCGCCGTGGTTGCCAGAAAGCTAGAGCTCACCAAAGCGGAGAAACACGTGCACAACTTCATGATGGATACGCAGCTAACGAAGCGGGTAAGGGCCCCCCATGCCTCCCCCCTCCGCCCCCGCGCGTCCCCTCCATTCGCCCCCCACCCCGACCCGCGGCCTCTTGTTCCCGCCAGGTGAAAAATGCTGCTGCCAACGTACTCAGGGAAACGTGGCTCATCTACAAACACACCAAGCTGGTGAAGAAGATCGACCATGCCAAAGTTCGGAAACACCAGCGTAAGTTCCTCCAAGCCATCCATCAGTAAGTGCCAAACCTTTACCTGCTTCCTACGCGGCGCCCGCTCGGCCGTGCCACCGCCAGCCTGGTGGCCGGAGCGTCCCCTCCCTCTGGCCCCAGTTTGTGCCGGCCCTGCCCCACGTGCTCCTGTCCCCTGGGCTGGATCCGGCCTTCCCCCTGTCCCGTGGGGACGTGTACCCGGGGGGGTGGCACTGGGGATGATGTGGGGTGCCCTGTGGGTGCGCCCGCTGTCCGGCTTCACGCGGTGCCTCCTGCTTCGGGGGGGATGGGGGATGGTGGGGGGGACAGGGGTGCTGCTGTGGTCCCCGTGCGCTCTCGGTGCTGGTATTAAACCCGCTGTTGTGTTTTGTCTCTGTTCTGCCCCCTCCCTGCAGAGCTCAGAAGTAAGTGTGCCTGTCTCCCTCGTACCCATCCGTGTGCATGGTGCCATGCTGCAAAACGGGGAGGGGGGGGTGGGCTGGCAGCGTGGGGACTCCCCGGCCCCTGGGAGTCTCGGGGTCCTGTGGAATCCCAGAGTCCCCCGTGCACGGAGTGGGGGCTCTGGCAGCTGCATGCTGGGGGTCCGGGGGGACCCCGTGGGACAACGCCGACCCCTCTCCCCCTTCTCCCGCAGGCTGAGGAGCGTGAAGATGGAGCAGCGCAAGCTGAACGACCAGGCCAACACGCTGGTGGACCTGGCCAAGGTGAGCGCTGCCGGGGAGGGGGGGTCAGCCCAGGGCCGCGTGGGTGACCATCACCAGTCTGACCCCTCGGGCCGTCCCCGTCCCCCTCCCCATCCCCCCTCCCTCCTAGACCCAGAACATCATGTACGACATGGTCTCGGAGCTGCAGGAACGCAACGAGGACCTGGAGAAGCGCATCAGCGCGCTGGAGGGGAAGCTGGAGGCGCTGGGGCTGAGCCTGCTGGCGCTGCCGGCGCTCGTCAGCCAAGCCATCGGGCAGCAGCAGCGCGAGCTGCTGGGGAGCTGGGCCCCCCGCCTCTGCCCCGCCACCGCCCCNGGTCCCCATGTCCCTGCACTGCGGGTGGGGGCTGGCACCCCATGCACCACGAGGGATGTGGCACGGCGGCTGCGGCGGGTTGGGGTTAGCAGCAGCCAGGTGCCGGGGGGCCTGAAATGTGGGGAGCTGCATCCTCCTGTGGGGAAAGGGGGGGTCCCCTTGGGTTCCCCCTGGGTTCCCCACGCTGAGGCCCTGCAGCCATCGCCCCGGGGGGGCTGCGGTGCTGGAGGCAGCGGGGACGGGGCTGCCATCAGCGGGTGGTTGTGCTGCGGGGGCTCTGCGGGGCCCTTCGTGCAGCACAGGAGGGGTTTGCCATGGGGACGTCGGTGCATTTGGTGCTGTTGGTGCAACGGGGGCATTTGCTCAGTGGGGCCGTTTGGGCAGTGGGGCTGTTGGTGCAGTCGAAACGTTCGTGCAACGGAGCAGCTGGCGCACATGTGGGGCTGCCTGGGCGGTGGGGCTGTTCGTGCAGTGACCCGCTGGTTGCAATAGAGATGTTCGTGCAATGGAGCAGTTGGTGCAGTGGGGACGTTCGAGCGGCACAATGCTCGTGCAATGGGGCTGTGCGTGCAATGGGGCTGTGCGTGCAATGGAGCTGTGTGTGCAATGGGGCTGTGTGTGCAATGGGGCTGTGCGTGCAATGGGGCTGTTTGCACAGCGGGGCCGTGTGTGCAGTGGGATCAGCGTTGGCTCTGCAGTCGGGCCGGGGAAACCATCGGGGCTCTGTCCCCCCCCCCCCCCCCCCCAGTGCACATTGACAGTGCAGGCCCTGCAGTGAGGGTGCATGGTGGGGGGCTCTGAGCCCCCCCCCCATCCCTGCGCCCTGCTCTGCTTTTCTCCTCTCTGATCACTGGGTGATAAAATGACATCCGGAAAAACAGACACATCCAAAAGACAGACAGACATCCAAAAATCACGGCCGTGCTCCCAGATCCCGCCTGGGCCGCAGCTGCTGGGGGTGGGGGAGGCTCGGGGCTGCACCCATAGCACGCGTGGGGCAGAGCTCCAAGGGGGTGCGGGGGCTGTGGGGGTCCCCCAGAATACCCCCATGTGCCCCCACCTAACGCCACCTCTCATCCCTGCCAGGCGTGGAGGGAAGCCCATGGCACCCGGCCCCCCAGACCCCCCCCACGCCCAGCCCCAGCCCCGCTACCCCGGCCCCTAGCGCCCTGAGGCCCCCCCC
>NC_034435.1:3381462-3384535 GCF_002078875.1 Numida meleagris
GGGGAGGGGGGGATGGGATGAGCATGGGGCCCTTAGAGGGTTGGGATGGGGGGGTCTTTGCAGGTCCCGGGTGCTGAGGTGCATGGCTCCCCATCACTTGGCACAGCCAAACGCAGGGTGCTGGGTGGGGTGGGTGGGGGCTGCTCCCGCCTACAGCCCTCACCCCACACCTCACGCCCCACACCCGCTGTGGGGCAGCGCACGGGTGTTAATGTTTAACCCACGGTGCCGACCGGCGGCAGGTAGCGGCTGCAGCGCTCCTGGGGGGCCCCGTCCTGCCACGCGGCGGGCAGGTAACACCGGGGACAGTGGGAGCCAGGGCTGGGTGCTGGTGGGGGGGGGCACAAAGAGGGGGTGGGGGTCCTGAGTGTCAGCAGGACAGGGGTGGTGTGGCAGCAGCTGGCAGCCGGGCTGCGTGCACCCTGCGGGGGAAACTGAGGCACGAGGGCTGGGAGTGGGGTCCCCAGTGGGGGCTCATCCTGGTGCCCCCCTCCAGCCAGGCTCGGCCCGCACCTGGTGCAGCGCGGCCACCACTGGGGGGTCCCATCGCTGTAGCCCCCCCCCGGGAGATGATGGCTGAGCCCACCCGCTCCAGCAATGAGAAGGAACCGTGGGTTGATGCCGCCGGGCAGGATGGGTTCGGGCAACGCTTCGCACACGTGAAGTCGTGGCCAGGACTGCTGCGGGTGCTGGGGGGGCTGCAGCTGCTGTGCGGGGGGGTGGCCTTCATCTGCGTGTGCGCTGACATCCCGCGGGACTACAGCGCTTACAGCAGCCAGCTGCTCCTCGGGGGGGACCTGGGGGTCCCGCTGACCCCCTTCGTGCTGGCGGCGCTCGGCCTGGCCTGGCTGCTCACCGCCCTCCTGCTGGGGCTGGGGGTCACCGCCCGCTACCGCCGCGTCCTCCTGGGGGTCCCCTGGTGGCCCCCCACCGAAGCCGGGCTCCACGCGCTGCTCTTCCTGCTCTGCCTGGCGGCGGCGGGGACCCACATTCACACTGTCACCCTAGGGGGGCTCTGCTCCTCCCCGCTGCCCGGCAGCCCCCTCCTCACCGAGCTCTGCCGTGCGGAGGGGGGTCAGGCGGCCGCGCTCCTCTTCCTCTTCCTCACGGCGCTGCTCTACCTGGCCGGCACCGCCGTGGCCTTCAAGGTGTGGTACGAGGCGGCCCGGTGGCACCGCGGGGCCGCGGCGATTCCCTGTGGTCCTGAGCACAGCCCCCAGCCCGCGGGGGCCTCGTGTCCCCCAGTCTGCGCCCTGAAGCCTCTGCTGGTCCAAGCCAAGCGCGTCGTCTTTGAGGATGAGGTGGGGATGGGGAGGAGACCCCCGGGGAGGGCCGGCGTCACCACCACCAAGGAGAGCGAGCAGCTGGGGGGATCGGGCTCCGTGCCCCCCGGCTTCGCGCCACAGCCGCGCACCGTCCCCGATTACGTGGTGTAAGTGACCACCCCCCGGGTGGTGGTGGGGGGGGTGTGGGATCTCTGAGGGGGGGGGTTCCCCTCGAGCTGAGCTGGCGGTGCTCCCGCAGGATGTACCCGGCGATCCGCAGCGCGCGGCAGCGGCAGCAGTACGGCGCGGTGTTCGCCGACCAGCACGCCGAGTACCGGGAGCTGCGAGGCCAGCTGCGGGCGGCGCGCTGCGGGGATGCCGTGGGCACGGTGGGTGCGCGACGAGTCGGCCGGGGCTCAGCGCGGGGTTGGGGGTACGCAGGGGGTGGGTGGTGCGGGGATGTCAGGCTGCGCCGTTCTGCCCCGCAGGGTGAGGAGGGGGTGAGCCACGTCTGCCGCCAGTTCCTGGGGAAGGAGAGGGTGAGGAGGGTGAGGGGTCTGGATTTTGCGCTCGGATCCGTGCGCTTGGGGCCCTCCCCGGTGCCGCGTGGCCTTGGTTAGCTGCGAGACCCCGGTGCTGCGGGGGGGTGGGGGGGGCTCTCAGGGCTCGGTGTGTCCCACTGCCAGGATTCGGCCTTGGTGGCGAAGCGGCAGCGCTGCCTCTACCTGAAGGAGAAACTGACGCACATTAAGGCGCAGATCCGCGAGTACGACCGCAGCGGTGACCACAGCGGCGCCGTCCGCTTCTGAGCATGGAGAGAAACGGGGGACGATGGATGGGGACCCCCCCGACCCCCGGAGACACCGTGGGGCTCAGTGCTGGGGGTGACGGCACTACGGGCACCCGCTGCCCACCCGCGGCATCGCGCCCACCCGGCCACACGGAGCACATCTGGGGCTTCTGGGGGTCTCCGGTGGCTCTGCACCCCCCGGGACTCAGCGGGTGCAGCCGCAGAGGGGTCGGAGCCGTTCATAATAAAAGCCGGTGATGTTTCCGAGGGGATTCGATGCATCCCGGGGTACCCGCAGCGGGTGGGGGGCACCCAGCACCCAGGGGACGCCCCCGTGCCCCGGTGTCACCCAGCGGGGACTGCGCAGCGCCGAGCTCCAATCCCCAAACCGAACCAGCTCCGGTCCCCTCCCCCCAACCCCCCGCTCCACGCCCCCTCCGCGCTGCGCACGACGCCGACCCCCGCCCGCAGCCCCCGCTCCCCCTCCCCGCGGTGGGGGCGGACGGCAGCGGCGGGGCCGCCCTCGGGGCTCCCCCCGGAGGCGGAAACCGGGGCCGGGCCGGTCCCGCAGCGCTCCCGGCTGCCATTTTAAGGTGAACAAAGCGGCGGAGGTGCGGGCAGGTGACGGGCTGCGCGGCGGTACGGGGCTCCGGAACCGGTACCGGAACCGGGGGGGGGCGCGCGGGTCCCGGTAGCGGCGGGGGAGGTGTTCCGGGGCTCCTGCCGAGGGGCTGCGTCCGTCTCCGCGGGGTCCCCGCCGGTACCGGAGCGCTGCGCGGAGCGGGTGGGGGGGCGGCACCGGGAGGGGCTCCGCGTCCAGGGGCGTTCGGGCGGGGGGACGCACAGAGACCCCCCATCCCCCCCTTCCCCTCCCCGTGTCCTCCGGTGCGGCTCCGGGACCCGAGTTCCTACGGGAGAGTCGGTGCCGCGGTCGGGACGGGGCTGTGCCCGGTGCTGCGGGGGGGTCGGCACGACCGTGCCCCCCACTGGGGGGCTCTGGGGATGTGCGGGGCGGGGG
>NC_034435.1:3384895-3389473 GCF_002078875.1 Numida meleagris
TCCCGGCGTTGTTCTCCCGCTGTCTCTGCAAACACCTGCGGCTGCGCTTAGGAAGCAAACTCGCAGCAAAGCAAAACCAAAGGGCGCTTCGGAGCGCAGGGGAGTGGGGGGGGAAATCACTGCGGGGGGGTCCCGGGCAGGGGGTGCGCAGCTCCACGCGGTGCCGGCAGCGAAGCCCCGCGGCGCTGCTCTGATTCTCGTTCACGATTCTTCTTAATCCCACCCGCTCTGCTGGCGGAGGGGCCCTCGGGCTCAGCTCTCCCCTCGGGCAAAGCGCTTTTGTGTCGTTAATGAGACGACCCCGGCCGTCCGCGGCGGGCAGGGCCGCGCTCCGCGGTGACTCACGGCTCTCCCCGCCCCGAACCGTGCCTCAGTTTCCCCACGAGCGGGCGGTGACGCGTCGGGGCGCACGGGCGGGCGGTGGCGACGGCGACCAAAGTCCCCTCTGCGCGCGCAGGGAAGGGGGGGGGGGGACGGGACGGGGCAGAACCCGCGGTGCCACCGCTCCGTCCTCCATCCCCGCAGGGCCGGCATGTTCAGCAAGAAGTCCTACGACGGCCCCCCCGCCGGGTACGGCCCCCCCACGGGGTACGGCCCCCCGACGGGCGATTACGGCTACGGGTCCCCGCCGCCGGGCTCCTATTACATCGAGGACGCCCCGCAGCACTTCTACAAGTGGACGTCTCCTCCCGGCGTGGTGCGGGGGCTGCAGGGGGGGGTCCTGCTGCTGTGCGTGGCCATCTTCGCCTGCGTCGCCTCCACCCTCGCCTGGGACTACGGCTACGGCCTCGGGGGGGTCTACGGCACCGGGCTGGGGGGGTTCTACGGGTCCGGCTACTACGGCAGCGGGCTGAGCTACGGCTACGGGAGCTACTACGGAGGGGTGAACCAGCGCACGGCCAACGGCTTCATGATCGCCATGGCCGTGCTGTGCTTCCTGGCCCAGCTGGGGCTGCTGGTGGCCGCGCTCAGCAAGTCGGGGGCCACGCGCTCGCGGCGCTTCTACCTGGCGGTCCTGGTGCTGAGCGCCGTGCTGGCCTTCGTCATGCTCATCGCCTCCATCGTCTACATCATGGGCGTCAACCCGCAGGCGCAGATGTCCAGCAGCTACTACTACAGCCCCTTGCTGGCCATGTGCAGCCAGGCCTACACCGGCACCTACCTCAACCAGTACATCTACCACTACTGCACCGTGGACCCCCAGGAGGTGAGCGTGACCCCCCTCCCCACCACCACCACGGTGACGGCCGGACCTCAGTTTTGGGGTGAACACCCATTACTTGGAGGGAGAGCGAGGTTGCAGGGGGAGCGCGTGTCCTGCCCTTGGGCTGCTGTGGGACGCGGTGTCCCCGTCCTTAATGCCACCGGGACGTGTCCCCGTCCATAGTGCTGCTGCACGGGGTGGAGGGGAGGGAGCCGGCGTCGCGTGGCTGTCGGAGCGGGGCAGTTTCGGGGAGGAGACGGGCTGTGCCCCGACACAAACCTGCTCCCGGGTACTTTGGTCTCCAAGCTCGTAAAAGCAAGCTGTCATGGAGAGGGAGGGGGAAAGTGAGGCTGTGTTGTGCTGGTGGGGTCAGTGGGGCAGAAGGCAGCGGGTTCTGCACGGCCCCGGTTTCGGCTGGGCCCGGTGCGAGGTTCCTGCTCGGCGCTGGGGTGGGACCGGTGCTGCCGGTCGGTGGCAGCCGGGCTGGCCGTGCTGCATTCCTGCGCCCTGAGCGCAGCGCTGCACTGAGTGGGGGGGGGAAGGGGGGCATGGGGCTGCGCTGCTCTCAGTGCCCGCAGGGCTCCGTGCTCAGCTGCCCCCGCTCAGCCCCGATCGCCCCTCGGGGGTGCGGTGTGTGGGGTCCTGGGGTGCAATGTTGGGGTGTCCCCTCCACCTGTGCCCATCCCCGTGAGAAAACCCAACCCGCTGCCCTGCGAAGCCCGGGGCTGCTCCAAGGCGATGCGGTCCCACTGCCCATCCGACCCACGGGGGTCTAGGGGGGGGAGCGGCCCCGTTCAGCCCCACGTGGTGGTTGGGTTGGGTGACTGCGGACCCCCTCAGCCGCCCCCTCCCTCCCCTCCAGGCCGTGGCCGCCGTCTGCGGGTTCCTCATCGTCGTCCTGCTCTGCCTCGTCTGCTTCTTCGCCCAGAAGACGCGCAGCAAGATCTGGCGCTACGGCAAAGCCAACATCTACTGGGACCGCGCGCCCGCGGTGCAAGAGGGGCCCGACGTGGAGGAGTGGGTGAGTGTGGGGGGGGGGGAGCAATGGGGACATCCTCCTGCTCCGAGCAGGTCGGGAATTGGGGACGTGCGTGGCTCCTGGCTGTGCCCCCCCAGTTGTGCCCCGTGCCAGGAGCCTCCTCCCGCTGCACACCACGCTGTTTGCGCTCTGCAGCGCTGCGCCAGGAGCTGCCGCTGCTGTTATCAGCCCGCAGTCGTGGGGCTGAGCTCCCTCCCCACCTCCCCTTTTTTTTTTTTTTTTTTTCCTCCGGCCTTAAAGGCAAACAGGGCTGGATCAGATGGGCCGGGGGCCAGCAGCACCGAGCCCGTCCCTCTGTCCATCCCGCACCGGCCGCGGGCACCGCTCGGTTTCGGTCTCGTCAATGATTAACTGCGCGCTGCGGGCTGTGACACACAGTTGTGCCGCGGCTCGGCCCCACCTGCCCCATTCCCAGCCCCATAGGGACGAGTGCTGGGGGTCTGCAGGTTCTGCACCCCTCCGTGCCCCTGCACCCAGTGTTTGTCTTTCCTTTTGCAAAGCAAAACCCCTTTGTTCGGGTTTATTTATTTTTGTTCCGCGTCCCTCCCCGGCCCGGCATTTCCTGCTCCGTGGGGGCCGGGGGGGTTGGGGCGCAGACCCCTCACCCAGGGCCGTCTGCAGCAGCGTCCACATCTCCACCATTGCCCCATGGCAGCAATGTGGGGACGCGGGGAGGTGCCGCTGTGCACGGGGGCAGGGAGCGAGCCCCTCACCCACCCCAGGGATGCCCTGTTCTGTGCACGTGGTCGGGGCGAAGCGGTGACCTTTGTGCGGGTGTGAGCTGCGCTCCCGGTGTTGTGGCACGAGGACACGGCTGTCCCCGCACCGGTGGCGGTCTCACCTGGGGGACGTCACTTAACAATGTCTTCATCCACGGTGGAGGGGGGGATGGGGGGGAGCAGAGGAAGGGGCTGTGCCGGCCGGAGCTCGAGCTGACGTCCCCAAGGCCACCGTCCGGCCCCCGGCTGGGGCCGGCATCCGGCACAAACAGCCACAAAGGGCAGGAAGGAAGGAGGGGGGGGGGGGGTGCGGGAGGGGACATCCTTCCCAGGAGCCCAAGACTGGGGGGGGCTGACACCTGGGGCTGTGGGATCCCCCTGAGCTGTGTGCCGGGACCCCCCCCGGTGCTCTGTGCGGTGTCACCCACTGTAACACGGGGGTCCCTGTGGGTCTGGGGTCCCCCACCCCTCACCCCCCAGCAGGCTCCCACCCCCACAGGCAGCATTGCACCGAGATTTCTTCATCCCTATGGGGACGGTGCCACCCCAATCCCCCCCTCCCCCCCGGTGCCCATGTGCCCCACTGAGCTCCCATCCCTTCTGCAGGTGAAGAACGTGGCGGATGGGGCCAGCATGCAGGACGAGACGGCCACGCTCGCCTACTCGGAGAAGCCCACCAGCCCCGTCACCGCCCCCCCCTACAGCTACGTGCCCCCCAGCGCCGGGTACTTCCCCTCGGGCACCTACAGCAGCCGGGGGTGAGTGGGGGAGTGGGTCATGGGGTCGGGGGATGCCCATCCCCTTGTGGCCGTGCTGATGTCCCCGTGTCCCCGCAGCGACCAGCCGGACCGGGCCCTCAGCGCCAGCCCTGTGCAGAAGGAGGAGGAGGAGGAGGAGAAGGGGAAGGATCAGCCCAGCAGAGCGCCCGCCCGCCGTGGCCGCCGCCGCCGCCGCAACCCTGAACTGGACGAGTCCCAGTACGAGACCGACTACACCACGGCCGTGGAGTCCAGCGACGAGCGGGACCAGGAGCAGTGGGCCAGGTGAGGGGGGCCGGGGTGGGGTGGGGTAAAGGGGGGGGTCCTGGGGGTGCCCCCCAACCTGCAGCCGTCCCCGCAGAGCTCACCCTGTGCTGCTCACAGCCAACACCCCCCGGGAGGGGGGAGCCCCCTGCCCACAGCCGCCCTCGGGGGGCTCACTCTGTTATCCTGCAGCTTGGGAGGAGAGTCTTATGGGATCCCTCCCACAGGGCTCACCCCATGCTGTCCCACAGCCTGTACCCCCCCATGGGGAGGGTCCTATGGGATCCCCCCCCCCACAGGGCTCATCTACCCCAGTCCGCAGCCTGTACCCCCCATGAGAGGGGTCCTATGGGATCCCCCTGCCCACAGCCCCCCCCCACGGGGCTCACCCCATGCTGTCCCACAGCCTGTACCCCCCCATCACGTCAGACAGCGCCCGGCAGCGCTACAAGCAGGAGTTTGACACCGACCTGAAGCGCTACAAGCAGCTCTGCGCCGAGATGGACAGCGTCAACGACCGCCTCAACCAGCTCAGCCGACGGCTCGACAGCATCACCGAGGACAGCCCTCAGTACCAGGTGGGGGCCCGGGGTG
>NC_034435.1:3391418-3392917 GCF_002078875.1 Numida meleagris
CCCCCCCCCGATTTTTGGTTCCCCCTACCACCACCTGCATCCCTCTCCCGGGGTTCTGGCTTAGAAATGAAGCATTGGAACAGAGCGTAGTGGGAGGATGCTCGCATCCATCCCCAACCCCAAATCCGTGGGGGGAGTCAAGCACCAAGCAAGCAACGGGGACGGAGCGAGCCCCAGGGCCTGGGCTGGGTGCAGCGCACCCCAAGACCCCTCTCATTGCACCCCCCCTGTGCACGGTGCCCCGTGACCCCATCCCATCGTCCCCCTGCCCCCCCCCCACCACCACCCTGTGCCTCCCAGGGAGGGGGGGGTGGGCGTTCCTCTGCTCCGGGGTTGGTGCTTCAGTCCTGGAGGGTGGCTCTGTCCTGGGAGGGCACCAAGGAGCTTTCCAGGGCCCCTCCTTTGCGTGCTCCATCACCTCCACCCCCCCACATCTGCAATTCGGGCGGGGGTCCCACAGCCCCTTCCCAGAGCCAGGACCGCTGCTGGGGCTGCAGAGCTCCGCGTGATGGGGTCCAGGAAAAGTCCGGCGTCCGCCTGCGGTGAGGAGCGGTTCCTTTGGGTTCTGGAACACGGGGCTGCAGCCGTGCAGCTCTCAGGGTTCCCCCTCTCCGGCACAGTTCGTTCCCCCCCCCCCCGGATGACACCGCAGCGGGGGGGGGGGCTGGCATCGCGGTGTCCCTAGGGCGAGCCGGGAGCATCGCCGTCCCTACTGCCCCGTCCCGTAGGGCCAGTTGAAGGTGCTCCCGGACAGCAGCATGTCCCTGATTAGTGTTTCGATGGGCGTCTTCCCCACCAGGCGCATGAAGAAGAGCTGCGAGATGAGGGCGGCGGGCACGGCGCGCAGGGCGGGCAGGCGCAGCAGGAGCCTCCCGAAGCGCTGCGGCTGCGATGGGTACTGAGAGCGCACGTACTCCGTCAGCGCCACCTGCGCCTTCTCCTGCAGCCCCTCCACGTGCGCCGGGTCCGACAGGCCGCAGGCGTCTGGAGGGGGGGGGTACGGGGAGGGGTTAGGAGGGGAGAGTGCACGCAGGGAACCGTGGGACCCCCCCCTCCCCCCCGCCCGCATCCCTGCGGGACCTCCTGCGTCCCCGTTGCGCAGCCTGCATCCCTGAGAATCTCTGCCTTCCCACCGGAGCTCCCCCATCCTCGCTGAGATCCCTGCGTCCCCGTGGGACCCCCACATCCCTACGGGAGCCCCGTATTCCTATGAGAACCCCTTCATCCCTATTGGACCCCTGCATCCCTGTTGGACACCCTGCCCATCTTCCCCCATCAGCACCCAGATGTGAGGCCGAGCCCCCTGCCTGTGCCTACCCTTTGTAGGGACACCCCACCCACATTGTCCTTGGGGCCAGGAACCCCCTCGACTCCCCAGGCTGTGTTCCATCACATTGTTCTGGCTGCAAAAAGCTTTGCAGCATCTGCAGGGCACCAGGTACCCCCCCCCGCAACGCTCACCATCCCCAAACCCCAACGGGATGCAGAGCTCCCAGCTG
>NC_034435.1:3396093-3398289 GCF_002078875.1 Numida meleagris
CGCAGACCCCGGTGCCAGCGCACGGAGCGCGTCCCCCTGCGAAGCCGTGAGAACGCGCAAGGCGGATCCTGTGCTAATTATGTAATTAGAACGGGTAATTATTTCGTGCAAGAACTACCCTGACTCCGGCTCACTTTTAATATTCAAATGAGAGCAGCGCTGCCTTCGACGCCTTCCATAAAACCGTGCGCTGCCACGGGGGGGGGGGGAGGGGGGGCATTGCCCCCTGCCCCTCCAATGCACTGCCTTTGGAAAACTCTGCTTTCCTCCCAGCACTGGGCCAAGGGGGGAACCCACCCCGAGGGGGGGGTCTGGGGGAACACACCCCCAGGGAGGCACGAGCACAGGGCAGCGCCCTGCAGCACGTGGGGCACAGAGCCCTCCCGCTCTGAGGAGCCCCAGTTTGGGGTCTCTTTGTTCCCCCCGCGCTCAGGGATCTCTCAGGGGCTGTGCTCGATCCCCATCTCCCAACAGCTCATCCCGAGCGGATGCTCTGAAGGGAAGCATCCTTCAGATGGGCTGGGGAAACTGAGGCAGCACCGGGAGGATGCACGCCCTGCATCCCTGCATCCCTGCAGGCCGATCCGCACCGCTGTGCCGGAGCGGGGGTGGATGAATGTAGGCCACCCAAACCAGAGCAAAGCAGCACGGGGATGGCAGCACGGCACGAGCTGCGCTGCTCCGGGCCCTCCTGGAAAGGGCAGAGCCGGCGGCACCCGGCCCTGGGGTGCTCGGCGAGGCGATGCGGGCAGCACCACGAGGCCGTGCCGCAGGATCGGAGCGGTGTGAGCTCCTGGGTGCACGTTTGTGCAGCGTGGAGCCCACATCTCGTGTAGCCCCGAGCCCGGCGGCGGCTCCGGAGTTGTGGCAGCCCCCGAAGTTGGTGGGGCCGGGGCCAGGATCTGCGCCCGCAGCGTGCCCGGCCCTCGGCACCTCCGGATAAAGCCACCTCCGGTGCCGCGCGGGTGCTGCTCTCGGGGCAGCGCAGCTGTGACCGGAGTGACTCAGAGCCACGGCGCGTTTCCATGCTGGAAGGGCAATTAACACTAGAGTGGAGCCGGGCGGTGACGAGGCCCAGCGGTGACACCGGCGCAGGGGACGGAACGGGCAGAGCTGGGGCACGGGGGAGGTGGAGGTGGGGGTCCTCTGCAGGCGCTGGGGCAGAGGGGCCCCGTGCTGCAGCGGGGCCACAGCGCGGCCACACCGGGGCCACCAGCGCTGCTGCAGTGGGGCGGCTGCAACGCGTCCAGCGAGCGGCACCGGGGCCACCACCGCAGGCCCAGGGTGCAGCCACCCCCGGGGGCCACGGTGCAGCCACCCCCGGGGGCCACGGTGCAGCCACCCCCGGGGCCACCCTCGGGGCTACGGTGCAGCCACCCTCGGGGCTACGGTGCAGCCATTCCCGAGCCACTGTTCGGCCCCTCCCTCGGCCGCCCAGCAGCCACCCCCGGGCCACCGAGCGACCATCTCCGGGGCCACCGCGCGGCCGCACCGCAACCACCCCCGGGGTTGCCCCCGCCGCCCCCTCCCCACCCACCTGCAGGTGTAGCTGAGGTTCCTGCGGATGCTGCGCTTGAAGAAGCTCTTGCAGCCCTCGCAGGTGAAGACGCCGTAGTGCTTCCCGCTGGACTTGTCCCCGCACACCACGCAGTCCACCGCCGCCCCGGGCCGCTCCTCCTCGCCGTGCTCCGCGTCGCTGCCGCCGCCCGCGGGGGACACCGCCTCCTCCGCCGCTCCGCCGCCGCCGTTGGGCTCTCCCCACCCGCCGGCCACCATGGCCATGGCTGCGGGTCAGCGCCGCATGGAGCGGAGCGAGTTCGGCAAGTTTTCCGGGGGGGGCAGGCTCGGTTTCGGTCGGGTTTGTTGGTTTTTGGTTTTTTTTTCCTTCTTCTTCTTTTTTCTTTTTTTTTCCTTCGGGGGGATGGGGATGGGGATGGGGGGGGGGAAGGGAGCGGGTTTTTTTTTTTTTTTGTTTGTTTTTTTTCCGCCTGCTGCTGTTCGGCTCTTTGGGTCTCGTTCTCCTCCCCGCTCCGTTCTCCTCGCTGCCAAGGATCAGCGGGGGGGCCCCGCGCAAACTTTGCGGCGGGAGCGGGGCGCGGCGCGGAGCATCCCCCCGGGGCTCCGCCGCATGCGGGAACCGCCGCTCCGCTCCGCGCGGCCCCGGGAGGACGGACGGACGGACCGACGGACGGACGG
>NC_034435.1:3400870-3419269 GCF_002078875.1 Numida meleagris
CTGCTCCCACGGGGTGGGCCGCTCCCTGCCCTGCATTCCTGGGGCTATCAGATCCCACACCCCCTGCCCCCACCCTGGCACTGCCGGACACTCCCTGCCCGGGGGCTAGGAGTCACCTGCTCCCCCCACCTCCTGCTGCACCCATGGAGCGCTCCCCACTGCAGTGCGCACGTCCCAGCCCCGTGCTCCCCCCCAGCACAGGCCCCTGCCCCGTGGTCTGTGGGAACGGCTGCAGCCCCACACTGTGGGTCCTGCTCTCGGGGTGCTGGAGCTTTGTGGGTGCCCTGGGCCTCCCAGCAGCCCACAAGGGGAAACTGAGGCAGGGGGAGGGCCTGGGGGGGGCAGCGTTTTGCAAACCACCACCGGGCACACAGGGCAACCCTGGGGGAGCTGCGGGGTCGTGGGTGAAGCAGTGGGGTCCTGCTGCCCTGTACCTGGCAGCAGCTCGGGGGGCACTGGGGCTGTTGGGGTAGGGGGCCTGGGTCGAGGCTCTGTCCGTGCCCCCTCCTCCCGGCACCCGGGACATGAAAGCCGCCCGAACGCCCCGACCCTTTCACGCGGCTCTCGGTGAAGCCTGACCCCTGCACAAAGCCCCCAGGAGAACATTTGAATCTGAAAAGGGGTCTGAGCACGGAGCCCTGACCTTCAACCCGCGGGTCAGCCCGTCCACAGCACTGCCAGTGCCCCCCCCGGAACCCCCAGCAGGGCGGCCTGGTCCTGGCCGAGACAGCATCCCTGCATCCCTGCTGTGCATCCCTGCCCTGCACTTCTGCATCCCTCCAGCCTCGTGTCCTTGCAGCCCCCCCAGCACCTCTCCGTGTCCCCACGCTGTGGATGGCCCAGCTCCTGCTCTTACCCCCCCACCAGAGCTCTTCCAAGGGATCTTTCTCAACGTGGTCGTGGGCACTTTGTATATATAGAAACATATGCATATAAACATCTGTGCTCTACACTTCTGCCCCCCCGCATCCCTGCCTGGAATCCTTGTGTCCCCGTACCCCACACCCTGGTGTCCCTGCCCCCCCTTCTTGCTCCCTCCCCACACCCCGCAGCCGTCTGCCCACCCGCCATCTGGATATCGATCTGCTGAGCCTTGAACTCTGCAGCGGGATGTCCTCGGGGTGCTGCAGCCCTTCCCCCCCCCCCCCCCCCCCACAGCCCCCTCTGCGTCTTCACCCATTGCTGCCCCNGAGCCTTGAACTCTGCAGCGGGATGTCCTCGGGGTGCCTCGGTCTCCCCAGTGCCCCACACATCCCACAGCCCCCTCTGCGTCTTCACCCATTGCTGCCCCACGCCCCACGCTCACCCCGCTCATCGCTGCGGGGGCTGCACGGCCGCCTCCAGCCCCGCTCCCCCCGCAGCCCCCGACCCCGTGCGGGGTCACTGCTCCTCTTCCTCCTGAATATGCATGGGGCCACCGCCGTCACCTTTGATCCCGCGTCAGGGCGAACGGAACGGCTTCATCTGCACCGTGGGGCCGCGGGAAGGGGGGGGGGGGGCGGCTTTGTTACCAGGATCAGCCGACCCCATAGCCCCCCCCCAACCCGCCCCCAGTGCGGCCGAGCCACAGCCACGAGCATCAGCACTTTATTGTCCCCGCGGGCGCAGCCTGTGTCCCTAAATGCAGGTCTCGCCGCCGGCCGCGCGCTGCTCCAGGGCCTGCAGCCGTCGTGCCAGTGCCTGCACGCGCTGCGCCTGCTGCTGCTGCATGGCCCCCGCCTGCGCCTCCAGGTGCTGCAGCTGTGCCGCCTGCTTGCGCCGGGCATCGCGGTACGCCAGGGCCAGAGCGCTGCGGGCACAGCGTCACTGCGGGGCACGGGGACAGGGCACGGGGGCACAGCATCACTGCGGGGTGTGGGGATGGCACAGGGCACAGTGTCACTGCGGGGTGTGGGGATGGCACAGGGGCACAGCGTCACTGTGGGGTATGGGGACAGGGCACGGGGGCACAGCATCACTGCAGGGTGTGGGGATGGCACGGGGGCACAGCATCACTGTGGGGTGTGGGGATGGCACGGGGGCACAGCATCACTGTGGAGTATGGGGACAGGGCACAGGGGCACAGCATCACTGCAGGGTGTGGGGATGGCACGGGGGCACAGCGTCACTGTGGAGTATGGGGATGGCACGGGGGCATAGCATCACTGTGGGCTATGGGGACAGGGCATGGGGCACAGTGTCACTGTGGGGTATGGGGATGGCATGGGGAATAGCATCACTGCAGGGTGTGGGGATGGTACAGGGGCTGCAGTGGGTACAGTGTTACTATGGGGCATGGGGACAGCACGCACCCAGGGAGAGCAGGAAGGGGCCGCACTTTGGGGTTTGCAGGAAGGGTTCTTGCAGGTGGGCCGTGCAGGAGGGGATCTTGCTTTGTGAGTGTGCAGGAAGGAACAGTGCTTCGGGGTGCACAGCAGGGAGGTGCAGGAAAGCCCCATGGTTCGGGCTCCCCTCGCCCACCTGTGAGCGTGGAAGAACTGCCCGGTGACGGTGACGCACTGCTCCTGCTGTGCGCGGCTGACGGCGCTGCTCTGCTCCAGGGACAGCACCAGGGCCTGTGCTCGGGCGTGCAGCCGCTCGATGCTGCGGGACACGCGCATGGCAGAGCCCGGCACCGTGCTGCAGCGAACGCGGCGCTCCCGTTGCCGCGGGCTCTCACCGTGTCACCGCGCAGCACAGCTCCTGCGCCGTCCTCTCCGGGTCCGCAGGGCGCTGCGGTGCTGCTGCTCCCATCGGGGGGTTTGGGGCATCCTGCAGAAAACGGAGGGGGTCAGCAGCGTTGCGGGGGGGGGGGGTCAGCAGCGGGCAGCTCCTGGGCCGCGGGGACCCTCACCTCCTCGCTGCTGCTGGAGCTGCTGGGGGGGCTGCGAGCCCCCCGCTCGCGCTCCATGTGCTGCAGCACCAGGCGCAGCGCTGCCTCCCGCGGGCCCTGCGCAGCCGCCAACAGCTCCAGGCCCCGCTTCTCCCTCTCCGCCAGCTGCAGCCGCGTCCTCAGCTCGGCCATGGCCTCCTGGCAGGGCAGCGCCGTCACCGTCACCTCCCGCTGTCACCTCCCCAAGGGGACCGCGCCGTGCTCACCTTCAGCTCCGCCACCTCCCGCAGCAGCTCCGCTCTCTCCGGCCGCCTCCAGCCGGGTAGGAGGGCACGAGCATCCCGCAGAACGCGCTCAGCACGGGCGCGGGCATCCTCGCCACCGTGGGACGGGGCACGGGTGGACGTGGGGACGTGGCGCAGGGACACCTGCACGGCCGCCTGCTCCGCACGCAGCTGGCGGATGGCCTCGCGCAGGGCCCCCTCCTCCGACCCGTGGGTGCTGCGTGGATGGGGATGCGGTGGCCGTGAGGTGGGCGCTGGGCATGGGGATGCCCTGGGGATGGGGATGGGGTACCTGTACAGCCCGGGGCAGGACCTGACCCCGCTCTCCTCCTGCCCGTCTGGCTCTGCTTGGCCCGGGAGCTGCAGCCCCTGTGTGGGGCTGGACCCACAGCCGTGCTGTGCGCTCTGTTCCCCTGTAGCTCCTGGGAACGGGGCAGGTGGTGAGACCAGAGCGTGCTCACCATGGCTGTGCCAGCACCTGGGAACCCAGCATCCCCCTGCATCCCCCTCACAGCCCTCCGAATCCCCCAAAATCCCCCCAAAATCCCATTACGTACTCCTGCATGCCCCCAATATCCTCCCGCTATCCCCTCAACACTCCTCATACACCCTCCCTCCTCCATCCCCCCACCCCCCCCAGGTTGGCACTCACCAGCACCGGGGCCGTGCCCGTCCCTGCCCAGTTTTGCCCACGTCCGTTCCAGCAGCGCAGCGTAGGCATCCACGCAGCGCTCACTGCACACAGAGGGGCTCAGTGCAGCACTAGGGCTGCCCCCCCCCTCCAACCTGAACTTCATCCCTGCCCCGTCCCCACCTGCAGTGCAGTGCCAGGCGCAGCGCGCTGCTGCGGGACTCGTGCTGCCCCAGCACCATGCTGAGCCGCTCCGAATCGCTCTTGCAGTCGTGCAGGGCGGCCGACAGCTGCTGGTTCACCTCCTTCAGCCTCTCCATGTGCCTGTGCATCGCTGCCCGGTCAGCCCTGGGCCTCAGTTTCCCCACCAGTGGTGCTCAGCAGTCCCAGGGGTCGGGAGGACTCACCTCTGCAGCTGTTGCATCCTCTCCTCCAGCTCCTGGCTGGCACTCGCCAAGGCCGGGGGGGAGAGGGGGCCATGGGGCTGGGTGCTGTGGGGCCGAGCATCATCGCAGCTCGGGAGGCAGCCAGGCAGGTCCTGCAGAGGGGACATTCAGAGCACAGCGCTGGGGGGGATCCCCTAAATGGGGCCCCAGCCACCGCCGCCCCACACTCACCTGGGGGTCCCCTGGCCCTGGGGCGCTGCTGAGCCCCGTGGTGTCACCCCCGGCGCCACCCGTCCCCTCCAGCCTGTCCAGAGCCTCCTGCAGCTCCCACACCTGTGTGAACACCGTGCTGAGCCCAGGGCCCAAACCGTGGGGCTCCCAGCGGCGCTGCCCCGCACCCACCTTCCCCTGCAGCCGCTCGCGCTCCCCCTGCAACGCCTGCAGTGCGGCCGTGCTGTGGCTCAGCTCCTCGTCGCGGTGCCCCAGTGCCGCCTGCAGCGCCGCGTTCCTCGCCGCCGCCTCCAGCAGCTCCTCACCCCGCTCCGGGCCCTGGCGTGCCCCCGCCACGCGCTGCAGCTCCTCCAGGCTCTGGGGGCACAATGCCGTGGGGCAGTGCCCATCCCCGTGGCGCTGGGGCTGCCCGCGCCGCGCTGCCCCACCTGCGCCCACTCTGCCGGCGGTGCCGCCGTGCACCGATGCCGGGAGATGACGGCGCGTTCCAGCGAGCTGACGGCGTGCTGCAGGTCGGCAAAGAGGTCGGGGCGGTGGGCTGCACGGAGGGCATGGCGTCAGCTCCTGGCGTGGCACGGCACGTCGCAGCACGGCGCGGCGCAGCACGGTGCATCGTGGCACGGCACGGCACAGAGCGCTGCACCCACCTTCCGTGCCGGCGCCATCGAGCCCCCGAGGCTGCTGCCCATCCGTGCAGGGGCTGCTGGTGACCCCCGAGTGCTCCTCCTCCTCCCTGTGGAGCAGAGGCTGAGTGCTGTGGGGGTCCGTGCGGTGCCACTCCTGCAGCTGCCGGTGCCGGTACCTGCTGGGGCAGCGCTGCAGCCGCTCAGTGCGTCGGTGCAGCCGGGCCACATCTGCCAGCAGTGCGGTGATGTGCTCCTTGTCCCCTGCCGCAGTCACGTCCTCATCTTCATCCTCCTCCTCCTCCTCGTCCCTGTCCTCGTCCTTGTCCAGCTGCTCACCTGGAAGGCGCTGTGGGGAACGGGGGCTCTGCCCGGCCTTGCCCTGGGGGGGGCACAAGGGTGCGGGGGGTGGGGTGCATGTGTGGTTGGGGTGCTGCGGGGCTGCCGCCGGATGCGTTTTGGCAGAGATGGGGACAAAGAATGAGCCCTGGGGACCTGCAGCACCCTGCGCCCTCGGGGATGCCCCACTTGCCTCCTCCATCCCACGTCTCCTGGCAGCACCCGGCCCCACAGCTCGGCCCCAGAGCTCGGCCCCGCAGTGACCGGATCCCGCTGCTGGCGGGGCCCCGCGGGGCCGCCCCTGGCCTTGGCCACTCCGTGTTCCTGCCGAGATTTCCTTTTCCTCAGCAGCCCCGCTGCATCCTGCACTTAACTGTTGCGCTGCCCTGCGCCGGGTGACGGCCGCCCCGGGGGGTTCTGGGGGACCCCATCCCCACCCTGAGGCCCCGCTCTGCCCCACTCCAGACCCTCCCGTGCACGCGGCTGCCCACGGAGCCAGCTGGGAGCGCGCATTCCGCTCCGCGCCCTTGAGTGCAGGACGAGTTGCGTGGGTGCAGGAACGGTGTGCACGGATTTTGGGGGGTGCGGGAGGGTGTGCGCGCGTGTTTGGAGCGCAGGGGCTGTTGCACGGGTGCAGAGGGCGGCGCACACGCGCTCGGGGAGCAGGGCACGCCCGGGTGACCCCACGTGCCAGGCGGCGCCCGGAGAACTACAACTCCCAGCAGCCCCCGCGCGGGGCCGCTTCCGGGTTGCGCCGGGCGGGGCTCGGGCGGTGGAGAGCGGGTGAGCGCGCGGCGGGGGGTGCGTGGGGCAAAGGGGTACGGGGGGCGGGGGGGTACGGAGCCGGGGGGGGGAGGGCACGAGCATGGGGCGCGTGGAACGGGGGGGCGAGGGGGTGTGCAGAGAGGGGGGGGTGCAGAGGGTGCACAGAGCGAGGGGTGCGTGGGTGTGGGATGCACAAAGCAGGGGGATGCAAAGGGCTGGGGGTGTATAGGCGCGGGGTGCATGGAGCTGGGGGTGAACAGAGCTGGGGGATGCAAGTTGCTGGAGGTGCATGGGTGTGGGGTGCACAGAGCTGGGGGTGCATGGATATGGAGTGCATGGAGCAAGGGGTGTGTGGTTATGGGGTGCGCAGAGCAGGGGGTGCCTGGGTATGGGTTGCAAAGCAAAGGGTGCACGCAGAGCAAAGAGCACACGGATACGGGGCGCGCAGAGCAGGGGGTGCACTGACCCCCCCCACCCCCCGCAGTCCCCCCAGCGCAGAGCCATGGAGCGCAGCTGCGGGATGGACACGTCGGGGCCGGGCAGTGCCGCGGAGGAGGAGGAGGAGAAGGCTCCGGAGCAGCGGCCCCGCACCCGCTCCAACCCCGAGGGCGCCGAGGATCGGGCGTTGAGCGCGCAGAGCAGCGTAGGCAACCGCAGCGAGGGGGAGGGCGAGGCGGCCAGCAGCGAGGACAGCCCGCAGGGCACCGCCGCCCCCGACGGCACCGCCTGGCCCGGCCCCGCGCATCCCCCCCCCGAGGTGCAGGTGAAGACGCCGCGGGTGAACTGCCCCGAGAAGGTGGTGAGTGCCGCAGTGCCGTGGGGCGGGGTGGGTGGGCTCCCGTGGGGCACGGGGCTCAGCCGTGGGGGGGTCTCACCCAGATCATCTGCCTGGACCTGGCTGAGGAGATGGCTCTGCCCAAGCTGGAGTCGTTCAATGGGTGAGTGGTGGGGCTGGCGCGGGGAGGGGGAGGTGGTGGGGGGGGGGACCCTGCTGAGCGCTGTGCCCGCTCCCGATCCTGGTAGCTCCAAGACCAACGCGCTGAACATCTCGCAGAAGATGATTGAGATGTTCGTGAGGACGAAGCACAAGATCGACAAGAGCCACGAGTTCGCGCTGGTGGTGGTGAACAACGACGCCACGTGGGTGAGCGGGGACGGGATGGGGACAGGGGCAGAAGGGAGATGGGATGGGATGGGAATGGGGACAGGGTGGGGATGGGACAAGAATGGGAACAGGATGGAGATGGGATGGGGATGGGGACAGGGTGGGGATGGGATTGGGATTGGGATGGGGATGGGGATGGGATGGAGCAGGATGGGGATGGGGATGGCATGGGGATGGGATGGGGATGGGGTGGCTCCATTACCCTCACCCGCCCTCTCCCAGCTCTCAGGGTTCACCTCAGACCCCCGTGAGGTCTGCAGCTGCCTCTATGACCTGGAGACCGTCGTCTGCAAGTCCTTCAGTATCCACTGGCAAGAAGGGGCCCCAGTCCCGTGCCTGCAGAGGGCAGAGACCCACAGTGCCCCTGGCATGGCTGAGTCTGTGCCACGGGTGCGATGCCGGCTCCTCCACAGCCACCAAATGGCATTTCTGGAGGTTTTGTCCCCAGTTCTGTCCCATCCTGTTGCATACGTGGTGCGTGTTGGGTTTGGTGATTGGGGAGTGGGGAGGGCTCTGCGTGCCGGCTCCGCTCCTTACCTCGTGCTGCAGATCTGGACGGGCTCTTCAACCTCATGTGAGTCCACGCAGCTGAGGGGCGGCGCTGGGGGGGTCGAGGCTGGAAGCTCACAGCGCAGAGCAGCCCCCGGGGGGTGTTATAGGGGGGGGTGGGCATTGCATGGCGCTCAGTCCCAGCATGGTGACGCAGCCAGCAGAAGATCGAGCTGCCGGTGACGGACAATGTGCAGACCATCCCGCCGCCCTACGTGGTGCGCACCATCCTGGTGCTCGGCCGCCCCGGCTGCCAGCCCCAGTTCTCTGTGTCGGAGCAGATGAAGGTGTGGACCCCCCCCCTCCACTTCCCCTCCCTGGGTTGAGCACCAATTTGTGCACGCCGATGCATGCGGAGCCGTGCGCTCTTCTCTCCCTGCAGAAGATGCTGCAGTGCCCCTATTTCTTCTTCGACGTCGTCTATATCCACAACGGGGCGGAGGAGAAGGAGGACGAGACCAGCTGGAAGGTATGGATGGGAGGAACTGGGGGGAGGGGGACAGCGCTGTGCCACCCCCGCCCTCCGCTGCCCTCACCCTGTGCCCCCCAGGAGCTGTACGCCT
Organism: Numida meleagris; assembly: GCF_002078875.1. Lineage (NCBI taxonomy): Eukaryota > Metazoa > Chordata > Aves > Galliformes > Numididae > Numida > Numida meleagris. The sequence continues at coordinate 3,409,219 of NC_034435.1, forward strand.
TCTTCGGCAGCCTGGACACCAAGGGCACCAACTACAGGTACGAGGTGACGCTGACGGGGCCGGCGGTGGAGCTGCACAACTGCATGGCCAAGCTGCTGGCGCACCCCCTGCAGAGGCCCTTCCAGAGCCACGCGGCCTACAGCCTGCTGGAGGGGGACGAGCCCCCCGAGGTGGAGGCCACTGTCTGATGTGGGGAGAGGCCGCCCCATGGCCACCAATGGGTTTGGGCACGTGGCCATGGAAACGGGGGAAAAAAGTGGTGTTTTCCTGCCTGGATGCGGTGATGGCGTGGTTTCTGTACTGGAGATGTGAGGGGGGTGAGGACGTCGCTCCCTCCCCTGGGGGACAAAGGGGTGGCTGGGGGGGGGGGATGCCATGGGGACGCCGGGGGGTGGCTGGCGGCAAAGGTCAGCGCTGGGGCTGCTGCTGGAAGTGGTGGGGTGCTGGGAGGCACTGGGTGGTGCTGATGCAGGGCACTGGGAGGCACTGGGCTGTTGTGCGCAGCGCTGCATTGGTGCCGTTGCAGGGCGCTGTGCAATGCTGGAGCACGACACTGGGTGGTGCTGGTGCGGGACACTGGGAGGCACTGGGCAATGTTGGAGCGTGACGCTGGGTGGTGCTGGTGCAGGGCGCTGGGAGGCGCTGGGCAGTACTGGAGCAGAGCACTGGGTGGTGCTGGTGCAGGGCACTGGGAGCACTGGGCAGTACTGGCGCAGGGCAGTGGGCGCTGCAACCAAGGGTTGTGGCCACGCCCCTTCCGGTTGCCCCCACTTCCGGCGGGAGGGCGTGGCAACCCCAGGCGGCTTCCTATTGGTCGCCTCGGCAGCCAATCCGCGGCGGCGCGCGGGGGATTCGAAGCGGGAGGCGCGTGCGCGGGGCGGCATGAATGGCGCGGGGCGGCGCGGGGCGCCGGCGGGAAAGCTGAGCGCGGCGCTGCGGGGCGGGAGCGAGGCGTAAGGGAAAACCGGGAACGGGAGGGAAACCGTGGAGGGGGGGGCGGGCATTGCAGCAACCCGGGCGTCGCAGTGGCGGTGTAGGCTTTGCAGCCGGGGCCGTTGCTTTGCCGCATGGCCGCGGCTCGGGCGATGCTGCGGGGTGCCCGGGATCACCCGGGGTGACCGGGTGGGGCGCGGTGCGGTGCGGGCCGGTGACCCCCGTGTTGTCCCCCCCCTCCCCCCGCAGGGCGGTGGAAGCCCTCCTGCAGCACGCGGCCGACCCCAACCTGCTGCTCCCGGAGGGGTTCGCCCCCATCCACCTGGGCGCTGCGGGGGGGCCCGGGGGCGGCGTGCGCTGCCTGCGGCTGCTGCTGCGCTACGGGGGGGACCCCAACGCCAGGTAACGGCCCTGGGGGGCGCGGCCCTCTCCCACCCAACCCCCCCGCCGAGCGGGGAGCGGAGCCGCGGGGGGGGACAGCGGTGACCCCGCCCCGTTGCTAGGGCCGCCGAGGGGCTCACGCCGCTGCACGTGGCCGCGTCCTGGGGGAGCTGCGGGTGCCTGGAGCTGCTGCTGCAGAATGGGGGGGACCCGGAGCTGCGGGACCAGGTTAGAGCTGGGGGCGGCGCCTCGGAGCCCCCCCGCCCTGGTCTTGGGGGAGGGGGAGTGGCCCTCGGCAGCGGTGTCCCCTTCCTGCAGGACGGGAAGCGAGCCGTCGACCTGGCGCTGGAGCAGGGCCATGGGCTGTGCGTGCAGCTCCTGCGGGACTGGGCTCAAACTGAGGGTGAACCCCCCTCCCCCCCCCCGGGCAGCTCGGGCACCGAGCGCCGTGCGGACCGGGCGCTGCCGCCTGGGAGAGGCCTCGGCGCTTTTCCGGGGCTCAGCCCCCAGAATGGCACCTCATGATGCCCCCCCCCGCCCCCCCCCCCCCCCCGGCCTTGGGCTGGTTTCAGAGAGCTGCTGTGGCTCTGGTGGGGGGGGCTGAGCACTGAGCCCCATCTCTGTCCCCAGCCTCCCAGGGACCCAGGCACTCGCTGTCCATCTTGTCCGAGGATTACACCGATGTGGGGCTGCTGAGCAGCACCCGCATGTCCCAGCTGGAGGAGCCCGGGCTGGGGGGCAGCTGTAGGTCGGGGGAGCCCCTGTGCCGTGCTCAACCCCCCTCGGGTCCCTCTGTTGCTCCATGGATCCCAGAGGACCCAGCTTTGCCCCCGCAGCCCCTCGCATCCAGCACGCTGCTTTGTGCTGGGGGTGAGCATGAGGAGGTACCCCCGAGGGGGAGGGGGCTGTGCAGCTCCCTGCAGCCCAGAGTGGGGGCCGGGAGCCCCCCCCAGCCCCTGCGTTGCAGCAGGAACCGTGGGGTGCTGGAGGCTGGAACCAGAGGCCATGACCACTGTGGGGACAGCAGCGGGGACAGCGAGTGCTTCGTCACTGCGATGGAGACGCTGGATCCCAGCGGTGCTGGGGGGTGCCCAGGAGAAGCCCCCTCCTCAGCGGGACCCTGGGAGCTGCCCCCCCAGAACCCCTCAGCTGCAGAGGAACTGCCTGCATTGCTCTGGGGATGCAGCCTTGAGCGCTCCCCCCCCCGCACCCTGGAGTTCCCTTGCAGCCCAGCTGGCACTGCTGCGGGGGATGTCACTTCGCAAGAGCTGCAGCCCCCCCAGTTCTGCCACGTCACCCCCCGCACCAAGAGCCGCCTCCAGGCCTCAGCAGCAAGGCTCGGTGCCTCTTCCTCCTCCTCCTCCCTCTTTGATGCCAGCCTGGAGAAGCCCCGCAGGCCCCCTCGGGTCAGAGCACCCAGGGGTGTCCCTAAGGACCCTGCCACCACCCCAGGGGACCGCATCACCCTCAGTGGTGAGGACGTGTCCAGGGTGAACAGGGAACGCACAGCGTCTTCAGATGACACCCAGATCCTCCCCAGAACCCCCAGCCGGCCCAGCTCCCCCCAGGAGACCAGCAGCTCCAGCCCCACGGTGCTGCTAGCTCCTGGGGACCACGGCCGTGCCCAGAACCCTCTGTCAGATGCTCAGGAATTGCTCAGCCCTACTGTGCTGCTGGGTCCTGGGGGTCCCAGCCACCCCCTGGACTCCCCTTCAGATGCTCAGGGCTCTCCCAGCTCCACGGTGCTGCTGCGTCCTGGGGACAGTGACAACCTCCAGGATTCCCCGCCACATGCTCAGGGCTCCCCTCCTGCCACTGACCCCAGAGTGCCGGAGCCAGGGACCCCACCGACGCCACGCTCACCCACGGGCCAGAGTCCCCACCGCCCCATGGGACCCGATGGATGGCCACCAGCTGAGTGGCACGGTCCCGGCGCAGAGGCCACCAGCCCTGGGGACGGGGACCAAGTGCGGTCCATGCGGGTGCTCTCTGACGAAGCTCTCCTCCGACGGCTGCGGGCGCTGGGTTACGACCCAGGACCCATCACGGTGCTCACCCGGCGCGTGTACCTGCGGCGGTTGGAGGAGCTGAGCCGCAGCCCAGCAGGTGAGTCCCGGGATCCACCATCCCCGTAGAGCTGGGGGGCTCAGGGTGACCCCAATTCCCCCCCCCCACCCAGGGCACAGCCCTGAGCTGGCAGATGCGCTGCGCACCGGGCATATCCCCAACTGCACCGAGGATGAGATGGCGTTGGCTCAGCAATTCGACCGCCCCGACCAGAACCGGCATTGGCGCGAGGGGCTGCTCAAAGCCAGCTTCAACTACCTCCTGCTCGACCCCAGGTAGGGCTGCGCTGCCTCTTGGGCAGCCCCCCGAGGGGGAACCAGGGCTGGGAACCCCGCATCTGGAGGTCTTGAGAGCCCCCGGAGTGGGCTCTGCACCCCCAGGACCACCCGGGACCTCCCGCTGCGCTGCCACCGCCTGAGCCCCATGGAGTGCTTCAGGACCTTCGTCGACGCCGTCTTCTACGTGGGCAAAGGAACGCGTGCCCGGCCCTACAGCCACCTCGCCGAGGCTGTGAGCCAGCACCGCGTGGGGACCAGGAAGGTGGGATGGGGTGGGCGTGGGGTGGGGTGGGTCGCACGGGGAAGGAGGAGGCTTCACGGGCATGGGGCTGTCTCACAGGGCTGTCCCAACGTGCAGCGCATCCTGGAGATCTGGGCGAGCGGGCTGGGCGTCATCTCCCTGCACTGCTTCCAGAGCAGCGTGCCGGCCGAGGCGTACACGCGGGAGGGCTGCTTGCTGGAGGCCCTGGGTGAGTGGGGGACAAGGGGATGGGTCCCCCCTCCTGTACGGCGGCAGGGGGTGCAGCCTGTCCTGGGGCACAATGGGAACTGGGGGTCCCTGGGCAGCCGCAGCACAGGGTTTGGGCACAATGGCCCAGACTGATGTCCTGAAGGGAAAAGACGTGTAGGAGTGGGTGTTAATGGCATCCCGTGGGTGTTAATGGCACCCCATGGGTGCTAATGGGGACTTTGTCACTGTAAGGATGTAGATGCTAAAGGGGACCCCATGGGGCTGTGGGTGCTAACGGGGATCCCAACCCCATGGGGCTGCGGGTGCTAACGGGGACCCCACAGGAGCGTGGGTGCTAACGGGGACCCCGCGGGTGCTCGTGGGAAGCGCGGTGCCGGGGCTGCGGGTGCTGACCTCACCCCTGCAGGGCTGCGTGCCGTCACCAACCAGCGGAAGGGGAAATGCTACGGCGTGGCAGCGAGCTGGCCCCCGGCACGGCGCCGGCGCCTGGGCGTCCACCTGCTGCACAGGGCAATGCGCATCTTCCTGGCCGAGGGCGAGCGGCAGCTGCGGCCGGCTGACATCCAGGCTGGGCGCTGAGCCCCCCCCCCCCCGCCCCAGGAGCTGGGGGCACCCCCTGCTCTTCCCACGGAGGTGGGGGGGCTGCGTGCCGGGGGGTGGTTTTTACGTCGTGACCGATGGCGAGAATGTTTCTATTTATTTCTTCTCTACCCCTTAAGTGGTGATGAGTAAATGGCTGCACCGGCTCCGAGCCGCGCCTGGTGTCCGGCTTTGCGTCCCCGGTGCGTCCCCGTGACGGAGTCGGACGCGGCTGCGAATACAACACGGCTTTACTGCGCGGGATGGCACGGACACGTGGGGCGCGGGGTGCGGGTTTTGCCTTTGCCTTAGCGCAAGCGGCGGCGGTGCGAGCGGCGCAGCCTGACGGGTGAGGAGCCACGGCCCGGTGCTGACGGCAGCTCCCGGGTTGGGGGTGCGGGGGAGCAGAGCCGTGATCTGGGGCTGGTGCGTGGAAACGCGTCCGAACCCACGTGTCAGTCGTTAACATTCTCAGTGGGGCTGCAGGGTGGGTGCTGGGAGAGGGGCTGGAGCGTGGGTCACGCGGTGGCACCCGGCACACGCGGTCCCGGTGTCAGCTCCTCGAGGCCCATCTTCTCCATTGCACGGTTTTGGGGGGGTCAGGGGGGCGAGAAGGGGTTTGCACCCACCCGGGGGACGAGGTTCCGTTGGGCAAGCAGGCCTGGCCGTGTCTTTGGTTTAGATGGGGGAAATAAGAGGAGAATACAAAGAGGGGAGCGGCTCTGCTCTGTGTGGTGAGGGGAGGCTGCAGCCATCCCCACGCCGGGGTCTGGGGCCGGGGAGCAGCCGTGCCCCCCCCTCCAGGAGCCCCGGCGCAGCGGGATGGGGGCTGTGCAGAAACCGGAGCTGCGGGACCTGAAGCAGTGGTGTGTTTGGGGACACGACTGCACGAACGGTGGCACTGGGGGAGAGCTCAGCTCTGGCCTTGTGGGCCCCCACCACGGCTCAAAAAGGCAAAATCCCACTCGGGCTTCCCGTAAAGCAATCCCAACTCGGCTCCTGGCCGCGAGGTGCCAGGGTCCCCCCCCCCCCACAGCAGGGCCCCTTCCGCTCTGGGAGCGGTGTCCTCGCAGTGTCCTTGCTCTACCCCCCCCGGGGGGATCGCTGCGTGAGGAGAAGAATACTACAACAAAACAGGATGAAGGCGCTTTCAGCGGCTGCCGTAGGACCGGGTCTGCCGTGTTCCCAACGCCGGCCCCGCGCGCCCGTGCCCGGGGGGAGCCTCCGTGCTCCATCCACTGCCCGCCCGCGGCCCGGGAACAAAACCAGCTCCGTGCCCGGCGGGGCCGGCTGCGCCCCGGTGCGCCCGCAAACCCCTCTGCGCTCCCCAACATCTCTCCCATCGGAGCAGCCCGGTCACCGCGTCCCCGCCACCTTATTTCTTCTCTCCTTGCCCGTCCCCAGCTGGCGTCTCGGGCTCCCACAGGACGAACTCGTGGAGCAGGGTGTTCACCGTCTCAGGGCACTCCATCATCACCATGTGGCTGCCCTCGTCGATCACCTTCAGGAAAGCGATCAGCAGGATCTGCGGGGGGACGGGAGTCAGCGCCGGGCGCCAGCATCGGGCCGAGCCCTCAGCCCCGCTGCGCCCCGTACCTCGGCCATGCGCTGGTCCTCCTCCACCGGCACGAATTTGTCGTGCATGCCGTGCACCAGCAGCACGGGCACGGCCAGCTCGGCGTGGTACACCTCGTCGCCCTCCGGCCAGTACTGCCCGCTCATCATGGCGCGCAGCACGAAGGAGGAGACGTTGAAGGCGTTGCCTTCCTTCAGCAGCTGCTTCTCTTTGGCACCCTGGCGGGCAAAGCCAGCCCTGCGGGACGTGGGCGGGGGTTAGTGCAGCACGGGGGGGGTCCATGCTCGTGCTGGGGATCCCCCCCCCCCCCTGCTGGTGGCACACGTGGGGCTGAGCTCGCTGGGGACAGCGATGGGACTCACTTGAGGAAGCTCCAGGCCAGGCACGGGGACAGGCAGTGCAGCACGCAGGTGGGCATGTTGAAGATGGAGCACAGGCTGGGCTCCAGCGCCGTCGGGCCCCCTCCGTTGATCATGATCACTTTATGCACCAGGTCGGGGTACTCGTGGGCTAGGAAGGTGCAGAAGGAAACCCTGTGGGGACAGACAGCAGCGTGGGGGCCGTGGTGAGGACAGCGAGTGTCACACACTGTGCACGAAGCAGCCACTGGGATGTCACCAGCACCCGCGGAGCAGCGCGGCCACGCTGCAGGCTGCATCTAATCCCTCTCCCTCTGCACTGCTTAGTCCCCATCTAATTGACTTTCTCAGGCTTACTCTATTTATAGGCTGAGAGCCGCCAGCTTCCTCGCCGGCCCATGCTCGGGGTGCTGGGATTAGCTGGGCCTGGAGCTGGGCACCGAGAGGATGGAGGGGATCAGAGCTGGGGATAACGCGGGGGCTGGAAGCCCCGCACCCTCCTCAGCCCTGCAGGGCAGGATCTGTCCGGCCACAGCGAGGATGGCAATGGGACGAGCGCACCCCCCTGCCCCTTACCCATACGAGTGCCCTATCAGGATGTTCCTCTTCTTGGCGTAGCGCTTGAAGACGGCCCTCATGTCCTCAGCCAGCGCGTAGAAGGTGTAAGCAGCGGCGATCTGCGGGGCCGAGCTGCAGCCGTGGCCGGCCAGGTCAGGAGCCACCACCTCGTAGCCCAGCTTGGTGAAGAAGTCCAGCTGCTCCTTCCAGATGTCCAGCGAGCCGCCCACGCCGTGGATGAAGAACAGGACCACGTCGCCGTGCGTCCCTTTGCAGCTGGTGATCTGCTTCTTGCAGTCGATGTTGATGACTTTCTTGGGCTTGCGCTTCCGACGCTTGCCGGCCGCCGCGTCGCGTGCACCGGATCCCGGCGTGCCGCATCCCGGCGTGCCAGCAGAGCCCTGCGCCGGGCCTTGGCCGGCCAGCTCTGACAGCTCCAGCTCCACGGTGCTGCTGGGCTCGGCCGCGCCGTTGGAGCAGTGCAGGATCTCGGAGCGCACGGCGTCCCCCAGGTTCTCGATCACCAGCTGCCCGTTGCGGTACAGCGTGATCTTGCGCTTGCAGTGCACCGTGCCCCGCTCTGCAGCTCCGGGCTCCTCGGGCGGCTCGACGGGCGGGCGGCTCGGAGCGCTGTGCCGCACTCGCAGGATCCTGCCCGGTTTCACCTCCAGGAAGCTGTAGCCATTGCTGGACTCAACGCTGTCCAGCGGCCCCACGGCGTTGGTCGTCTTGCCCATCAGGCAGCAGAGGAAGCCCTCGGTGATGCTGTTCAGCATTATGCTCCCTGCGTGAGGAAGCAGAGGGAGGTTAGGGCGGCGTGAACCAGGGCAGCGCTGCTGCTGGAGCTGCCTTGGGGCGTTCTCCCCGTGCTCCCCATGTGCACAGCCCTTCTGAGCCGCCTCCCTTCGCTGCTGGCCGGAGGTGGAACCGAGGGAATAACACCCAAGGAAAAGCCCGTAGAAAATGATGCTTCTGGCACCTAATATGGGGCTGAGGGGAGACTCGGCTATGAAAATGCATTATTGATACTGATTAAATGTGTGTGCATAGCTCCAGTCCAAACCACCGCCACGACCAGGGAGAGATGCGAACTGGAGGGACGGAGGTTGGATGTTTTAATTCTAGGCACTCCACAAAGCGATGCTGAGCACAAGAACCTGGGGGAGAGGCAGTTATCCAGCTGGGAGGGGGGGGGCAGCCCCCTCCCCATGGCAGGGTGGGGGGAGGTTGTGGGGCTGGGGGACCGTGGCACCATCCCCCTGACCCCAGGGCCAGCCCAGCCTGTGCTGTGTGCTCTTCCTGAGGTGCTCGGGATGTTTGTGAGCTCAGGGGGCACCCAGAGCACTGAGGGGCTGGGGACGTTCCTGCCTTCCCCCCCCCCCCCCGCCCCCGCTCCACTGTGCCGAGGCGCATTTATTATGGATGCAGCTCAGTACGTTGAATTATTGATGGCGAGAGTCTGCTCAGCAAAGCGATTCACAGTGGGGACTGGGGGGACACCGCAGGCCCCACAGCAATGGCTGCAGTTACAGAGCAGAACCCCCCCCCCCACCCTGTGGATGGAGGGGAAGGAAGAGCGTGTTCCCGAAGGGAATTAAACACCACGATCCCGGCTGCAGCCCGCTTAACTCCCCCAGCAACCACTCAGAGCACACAGCACTGCAGCAGCGATGCTGGCAGCACACAAGAGGGAATCAGCAAAACAAAACCCGGCCTGGAGGCGGCCTGGCCTCAGGGCTCTGCCTGCAGCTTTGGTAATTCATTGCGTTTGGAGCTTGGCTGCGTCCTGCTCAGGGCCCCCTGCAGCCCCAGCGTGCACAGCCTGGTCCCCAGCAGCTTCTCTGTGTTAAGAGCAAAAGATCTCAGAGCCCTGGAAGGAGAAGCTGAGTGTGGCCCTTGCAGGAGTGAGCCCGGTGCCCAGCTCTCCTGGCTGGAAGATCCCCGGTGCCACAGTGCTGGGATGGAGAGCTGCTCTGCTCTCGCCGTGCCTTGAGCACCAGCTGGGTGCTAGTTGGGTGCTCGTTGGTCCCATTGCACTTCTGGAGCAGTAATGCTGGAAGAGCACAGTCCGAAGCACCAAGAGACAAGGGCAGGTGGAGAATCGAGGAGTGGAGTCAGGGGCAGAGGCAGCAGTGCAGCCATAGCACCCAGCTGCTGTCCTGCAGCGCCTGCAGCTGCGGATCCCGCTGTGCTCTGCCTGCAGCACCCCAGCGTGCCTTCCAGCTCTGATTTCCATGGAGCCTGGATTTGCACCGTGCCTCCATTTCACAGGGCACTAATGATCTCCGCGTGGATTATAAACAGGACTTCTGGCCAACCCGACTTGACATTGATTAACTTCGCAGGATTAACTCAATTAGTCCATCCTGTTGGTTTCCAGAATTGATTTGCTGGGAGGCTGTTGCACTCAGGAGCTCTGTGGGCAGATCCAGGAGCCCGGCTCAGCCCTTGGGTCTGCTTTGGTCCTGCTGCAGGACAGGGGGGACCAGCAGGGCAAGCTCTGCCCATAACAGCAATGCCCATCTTGGGGGCTCACAGCACACCTGGCAGCCCATCCTTTGGCTCCGGAGCTGGGAAAGCCCTGAATGAGTTGCAGCAGAGGGCACTTCCCAGTGGGAAACGGAGGGGCGGGAGGTGCAGCGGCTTCACCCAACGTCGGGCTGTGCAGCGGGGCGGGGGGCACAGCATGCCTGCCCGTCTCCCACCTCCCACCACTCCGTCTGCCGCAGCCAGAAACATCAAGGGACGTTCCCTCCGCCAGATGAAAGGGCTGCAAATGAAACCAGATGGATGTGAAGAACTTTGCTGAAGATGCCGGTTACCATGGCAATGAGCTGCTCTCCCCCTC
>NC_034435.1:3419319-3446546 GCF_002078875.1 Numida meleagris
CCCCCTTCCATCCCGGCTCCCTTTCACTGCCGCCCCCAGCAGAGAGTGAGATTTCGGCACCGGTTACATAAAGCCAGGCACAACACTGAGTCAGGCACGGCGCCAGGCCAGGAGTGGGGCAGGGCAGAGCATCCCCAGAGGCTGGGGAGGGGCAGAGCATCGCCGTGAGCTGGTACCCATGTGTGTGTGTCCCCCCAAAGCCACGGCTTCCCCTGGGATACCGCTCCCATCGCAGCATCAGAGCAGCCAGGGGATGCTGCCGGCGTGATGCAGGGAGGCCGATGCGCTGCCCAGCTCCAGGGCTCGTGCCCTAAGTGCGGGCATCGCTGCGGGGTCCTCCAGCTCCAACCCCTGCGCCTCCTCCCTGCTGCCACCGCCGACAGCCCCAGCTGGGAAAAACAACTTACTGACCTACTTCGGGCTGCGGCGCCTCTGATTTTACACAACTTGATGGCACCGTGTCACAGCTGGAGAAAAATGGGACGCGAGCCGACGTGCGGAGGGCAGCAAGCCCAACGCGGCAGCGTGACAGGCAGCCTGTGGGGCAGGAGGAAGGCAAGGATGCTGCGTTTCTCCATCACGGCACTGAGCCTGTCCCTGCCAGAAGCCCCGGTCAACATTTGGCCCCAATTACTGAGCCAAGAGCACTGCTTACTGCGGGAGCTGATGGCTGTGAGTGGCTTCTGCTCCCCCCGTGCTGCAAATGCTTCCGTAGCCCCACTGCTCAACCTCCAACCCCTCCCCAGCACACAGCCCTGGGCCCCCGCAGGGAGCAGCAGGGATTCATATCTGCTAATTCCTTGCAAATCCTCGGAGGAGAGGTGCCAGAGACATGAAGAGGAGCATGAGATGTGCTGCAGCCAGAATCCGACCTGCCATAATAATTTGTTCAGCTCTAATCCCTTCCCTCCGGGGCTCGCGAGTATTAATGATGACACACGACACTCTTGAGGAATGGGCCGATATCGTTATGCTCTTTCCAGCCTCCCCCATTCATTCACTCTGCAAAGCGGGGAAACTACGGCATCGAGAAACGCATCAAGACAACACCTGGTTAAGCAGCGACCTCAGATAACGCACACGAAAACGTTGACGCCACTCAGTCCTGCAAAGTAAACTTCCCTCTGGGGGAATGTGAAACAGCACTCCGGCGGGTGGCAAGCACCTGGATTTATTCCGTTACACCAGGCTTCCTCGGCCTGATACAACGACAGCAGCTTTATCAGGGCACGCGGGAGTGAGGGGTCAGGAAGGCTTTATCGGCCGTGCAAACAGAGCCAAGGAGGCAACCCCGAAATGCTCAGCGTGGGCAGGGGTGCAGCCGCATCCCGCAGGTCCTTGGGTGCAGGGCTCTGCCGAGGGCCCCGCAGGATGCAGACAAATGGCAGCGAGTGGAGAAGCGGCGCTGCGGGGAAAGCAACGCGGCCGTCGTGCATACGGCAGCCTGGAGCCAGGGCTGGCTGCCTGCCACACGTCTCTCTTTAGGAAGGAAGAAGACCTTGAGAAACAAAAGATTATGCAATGCACAGCGGAGTAACCTGTGCCTGACCTCTGTGGTTGACATACTACCTCACCCCCCAACCCTCCTTCCCCAGCTTCCCAGCCCTCCTGGATTTCCAGGGGGGATCCTGCCGGGTCTCACTGCATCGCCACGAAAAGCTGGCTGCAATCCTCCGGCTGCAAATGTCCTACAGCCTCCAGGAGCAGCCTGGAGCATTGCAAGGAGCAGGAAGGAGAAAACCCTGCCCCCTCCGCCGGGCAGCGATGCATGCAGGTGCCCCCTCGCTCTCCAACCGAAAAGCCAAGCAGATTTGCCACGCACATAGCAACAGCAGGTCTTCCTCCAGAACCAGCAATCATTGACTGTCATTGCATCACAACAGAAGCCGTCCCTAAGTTTTATCGCCGGGCAGCTTTAACCCCGCGCTCAAAGCACGCTCATAGCACAGGGCTATTCCAGCACAAGCAGCACCGTGCTGCTCAGCAGCTGCTGCCTCCCCTCGTCTCCCCGCAGCCCCATTCAACGCCTCTCCAAGCCCTTCAGCTGTCAGCCTCGAAGCAGATCCCTTGGCCATTTTGCTCCCCGTGCAGAGCACCTTCCTCCCCTCCGCTGCAGCACATGCCCTGCATTACGGCTCGTGCTCCGAGCGCCCCGCACAAAGAGAGAAGGACAGAACGGCATGCTCACCTCATTTATTGACAAGGATTGTCGGGAGTCGAGATTGCAAATGAAAGGCTTGTTCTTGCAGGAGGCAAAGGGGGAGAGGAGGAGATGCGAGGCAGCGGGAGCAGGATGCAGGCGCTGGCAGGCTGCTCAGCTGGTCGGCTCCTCTGATCACATTTTTTTGCCTGTGTGGTGGGAAGGATGGAGCAGTGCCTTCAGCTCAGCTCATCGGCTTTAGACTGAAATTTCTCCTTCCATCTTCTCCCCATGAGCCCCGGTGGAGCGAGGAGCCTCATACCCGAGCTCTGGGGCTTGGGGGTGCTATTTGTCCTTGTAGTCTACAGCCATAGAAAGCCCCTTAAATCCCTCCTAAGGAGGAGGGCTTTCTGCGTGACAGACAAGGGGACTTGCCAGTCAACGCCGAACCGAGAGCACCGAGCCGCCCGCCCATGGAGGCCTGCCAGGAGCAGGGGGGCTGTGCAGGGGCCCTGGGCTTTGCCCCTTGCCGTGGGATGAGTTCTCAGCTCCGTGGCTGGTGCTGGCCGCCGTGTTCCTACCGAGATGGGGGTTTCCTCCATCTCAGGACACAGCTGCCCCAGAGCAAGCAGGGTTTGAGCAGCACAGTGCCCGTACCGTGCTGCGAGCAGGACTTGCCGTTAATCCCTGCCCTTGTCGGGCAGGAGAACCCTATTGCCTTTTTCTCACTGCTATGGTCTTTGTGGCTTCCCACAAGCGCGGCCGTGCTGCGAGCGTGTCAGAGTTCAGCACAGGAAGCACGCGCTCGCAGCAGCCAGGGGCTGTGACACAGTGACGAGTAGAAAATGACAAACGATTATGATTCATCCGTTTATTTATCTATTCATTTATTTATTTATTTTCACATCCATGGTTTGGGGAGGGCTGCATTCATATCCCCTGTAGGCGTGGTGATGCTGCTGGGAAGGGCTTCGGGAGGGAACGCAGCAGAGCAGTCCAGCAAAAAAAAAAAAAAAAACCAAACCAAAACAGAGCTGTGCCCGTGCTTGGTCGTACAGCCAGGGCTGCCTCCAGCACGGTAATCTGTGACAACTGGAGCAGACAGCGTGGGCGGTGAGATCCGTCCTGATGGTCCGTGAGGCGCCGTCTGCCCCCTCCTCCTCTCTGCCACTCATTGCCCCGCTCTGAAAAAGGCTGAAAATGGCAGGAACGGGACGAGGAATCCTGTCTGCAGGTGCGCATTGTATGCGGTGCTGCTCTATCCTGGAAGCAATCTCTGTTAGAGGAAGGCAGAGCCCACGGCCGCTCCCAGCGCTGTGCATGGTGTGTGCGGGCGGGCCAGGCCTCACGCTGTGCAGATCTGGGGTAAATCTGTGAGTGAGGAATGCAGCCCTGGTGGGGTCAGGGCCTCCGCAGACTCACAGGACCCTCACAGCCCATGGCTCAGGGGCTGAGGGCAGCAGTACCGTTTGGACGAGGGATAATGCAGCGTTTAAAGGAAGTACCGACCCGGGAGAAGCGTTCGCGGCCCGTGGGAACGCGCCCCAGGCGTGTCAGGCCGAACCCCGAGGCCGTCGCCATAGTAACAACGCTGTGGGCTCGGCCCTCTGCAGGACTACAAATCCCATCACCCCCCGCGGCCGTTACGTGCTACGTAGTGCCGTTCCCGCCCAGTGCGCACGCGCCTTTTTCACCGGCTGTGATTGGCCGAGCGGAGGGAGCCAATAGGGGGCGGTGTTGTTGAGAGGACGGCTCTGTCAGGAGGGGCTGAGGCGATGGCGGCTGCGCTGGGTGGCCTGTGGGCGCGGGCCGCTGGCGGCAGGTAATAGCTGGGGGAGGAGCGACGGGGCCGAGAGGGACACTGGGGCCGGTGGGGATTCCTTCTTCGGTAGGGTCGGCCCGGTCATTGCGGCCAGAAATCTTTTGGTTTTCCTCTCCGGAGCCTTCTCCAAAGCGAACAAGCCGGCTACCCCAGCCTGCCTTCACAGGAGGGTTGTTCCCGCCCTCCGAGCACTTTCGTGGCCCTCCTCTATACCCGCCCAGACAGCTCCACATATTTCCTGTGCTGGGGACCCCAGTGCTGCGTCCAGCAGCATTGCAGATAGGGCTTCACAAGGGCAGAACGGAAGGTGCAGTCCCCTCCTGCCCTGCTATCACCCCTCTGTTGATGCAGTCCAGGATATGGTTGGTCTTTTGAGTTGCAGGTGCGTATTGCTGGCTTATGCCCAGCATTTTTGCACACCAGAACGCTCCAGTCCTTCTCTGCAGGGCTTTGCACACTGGGTTCTCCCATTGCATATATATATATATCTAGGATTGCCCAGACCCAAGTGCTACATTTTGCACATAGCCTTGTTAACCTCATTTGGTTCGTATTGGCCTGCTTTTCAAACTTGTATTTATCTCTATTTATTTGTGTTTTTTCTTCTTTTATTTATTCATTTTATTTACATTTCCGAAGGCTTTTTCTGCTGCAGCAAGTTGCAGTCCATCCCTTCCAGCTCCGGTCAGCGTCAGTCCTCACGTATTGTCGGGAGCTGCCTCTGAGCCGCCTCTCCTTGAAGCCCACAGGCACCGTCCCCTCCTTCGCCAGCCCACTGCCCACCTGGAGCCATCAGCAGATCCGCACAAAGGCACGTGGGAACGAGTATCAGCCTAACAACCGCAAGCGCAAACGGACCCATGGCTGGATCAAGCGCATCAGCACACCGGCCGGGATCGAGGTGATCCTCCGGCGCATGCTGAAGGGCAGGAAGTCACTGACCCACTGAGGGTTTGGTGTGGGGTGAGCTGGAACAGAGCCCTGGAGCTGCCATGGGTTTGGAGCACCTCAGCTTGAGTCCTTGTACTGAGAGAGGGACTGTGGTGGGCAGCAGCAACCAACTGCTCCTACCGCATTGGAAGCGTGTGGGGAATTGCACTGGGAGTGGCCTCCGAGGGCTTTGTTTGGCTGCTTTCTGCTTTTCTAATTGTAGGATTATTGCCACTTCTGTGTACAATTGTAAAATCACCTTGTGAAAACAGAAGCAGTAATTAAAGCCTAGCAACTTGTGCTGAACTCCCTTCCCTAATTGTTGATGCAGAGTTAATGGGGAGAGGAAAGCCAGCTTGTTCACGGGTTTGCATGTGCCAGGGATCCTCTGAAGGAAAGCACCAGCGTGGAACAAGGGCTGATGGCAGAGAGAACTTTAGACTGGTCAAGTCCACGGTATGTCTGCCCCGCTCTGTTGTCCATGGGAGGTGCTCAGAAGCGTGGAGGCCTTGGCAGCTGCTCTGGGCTGGAAGGGAGAGGGGAGCCCCACACGTGTGTTTGGAGCTGTGCTCATCTGCACCAGCCAAGGGAGGCTTCCAATGTTTGTTAGCAAATTACTCTGGACTGGGAGCCCTGAGCAGGCCTAGAGGCAGCGCTTGGGATTGCTCTGGTAACACTGCACGTGTGCTCCCAGCGCTGCTAATGAATTGCTTCGTTGCTAACACGTAATTAACAGTGCTTTCATCGACGAGGGCCGAGGACAAACGCAGCGGGCGGCCCCGCACGGACTACCGCTCCCAGCGTGCCCCGCGGCCGACGCCACATCCGGGTTCCTCCCACCCTCCTCCGCCTTCCGAGCGGCATTTCCTGCCTCGACCGGATCCCAGGCTCCTCAGCGCCGCGCTGACTGACGGCCGCGACGCCCAATAGGCGCTGGGCGTGGCGCCGTGCGGACCAATGGGCGCGCGCGGGGCGGGCGAGCGACGACAGGCAGAGGCTGTGCGGCGGGGGAGGGGCGGCTCCTCCCGGCTGGCGGCGGCGAAGATGGTAGGTGCGCGCCCCCCGCCCGAAATGGCGGCGCCCCCGGCCCGCCCCGCTGAGGGGAGCGCGGCCCCAGGGCCCCTCCGCCTCGGCAGGGCCCTCACCCTCCGGTATCCCCGCCCGCAAGCTCGAGGGAGGGCGGCGGAGGCCCACCCTGAGGCGGGGAGAGCCGCACCCTCCGGGCTCGGCCGTGAGGGAGAGCGGGCCCCGCGCCGAGGGGCGCAGACCCCGGGGGCGGAGGGCTGTGGTACCCCAAGATGGCGGTGCGGGCGGCTCAGCTCGGGGGGGGCGTTCCTTTTCCGGGGGGGCGTGGGGGGTGGGGACGCCCCGGGGCGGTCTAGGTGGGCTCCTCGGGGCTGGAGGCTGTGGTGCCTCGGGGTGGGGGGCTCCAGAAGGGGCGGAGTGCCCACGGGGAGGGCTGGGGCTGCCTGGAGGGGGTTGTGAAAATGGTGGGGGCAGTGCTGGGGGCTGGAGGGGGGGGATTTTGGGGTATCTCGGGTGCAGGGCGTTCTCCTGCCCCCAGGGCTGCGTCCATGTAGGGACTGGAGGGGGAGGGGGGGTTATTGGGGAACCGCTGAGCAGGAACAGGCACCGGGCTGCTGCCTGGTCCCCTCCCCGTGCAGCGACATAATCGTTTTTTTGGACGAAGCAAAGGGGCAATCGGCGGTGATTGCCCCTTGTGATCTCCATGAGCTGAGGCTGAGCACACAGGGGCAGTTCCCAGGGCGGTGCTAGCACCTCTCGCCTGGCCCATGTGTGCACGTTGTGCTCGGTCTGAGGCCTGCTCTCAGTGTGGGTGCTCTGGACATCATATCCCAGAGCGTTATTGCTGCATTTCCTTTCAGAATCTGAGAATGGGGTGTGTATGTGGTTTATTGTTACCTTTCTGCTTTTAGATGAGGACTGGCATCTTCCTAGGGAGCCGAGCAACCCTGCTGACACCAGAACAGTTTCTACGTCACTTCCCAAATCGTAGAAAGAACCAGTGTTGTCTTCCCAGGTTGCTCAATCACGTTTGTTGTGGTGTTTTGGGGCCTTTGCCTCTCCACAAAGGAAATGAGGCGTCTCCTTGGTTCTGGTGCTGGTTTTGCACTTCCACACAGGGAGCTGCTTCACTGTCTTGGCCCAGGCATGCTTTCCTTGGTTGAAGAGTGATAGAAGGCATGCAGGGGGAACAGTTCCTCGTGTGACATTATATCACAGTTATTCCTTGGTGTTTCTGGTGTGATAGGTGCATACTCAGGGCAGCGACCTACTGAGCCTACTTTATCTTGTGCCTTTGGAGCAGATAAGACTCACTGTACTCCAAATATTGTCTCATTGTGAATATCCAGGAATGTGGCTCCTGGCAGTTCTCCCGAGGGGACCTTTTTGGTGATCTTTGAGATTGCATCAGCATGTAACTGTTGAAATGTGCAGGTATGCAGCAGCATTATCAGCAGACCAGTCCTGTTACTGACAACGGGACTTCTCAGTTGTGTTGGTGATGAGTGCTTAGCGTGCTGGCTGGCACCTAGGTTGGAGCAACATCCTTTTGTTGCTCAGTTATCCTAGTGTTTCTGTTGTTTTCTGCTCTAGCAGGCCTGGGGGACAGGGGAGCATTGCTGGGGGCTGGAATTGTCCCCCCAAGTGACTTCAGCCCTGTGAAAAGGCAGAGTTGTGGCTGAGAGCCCATACTTAGGGCTGTGCATGTTGGAGCTGAGGTCTGCAAGTGCAGTGTGAGCGTGACAGCCCTCCTGCTTGCAAGTCTGCACTTAGCTGGTGTGTATCTTGCTTCAGTTGCTGGAGGGAGAGGGGGAAGCAGCACGTTCTCCATTTAAAATGCATTTCGACCGATCATTTTGATAACATTCAGCAGGAGCTGGGCTCTGGAGGTCCTGCCTTGGTCCCCCCGTGCAGCAGAGCAGTGGGCTCTGTCCTGGAGCGCTGGCGACGCGAAGTGGTGAAGGCAAAGGGAAATAGCATCGCTCCTGGAGGGGACGAGGCGAGCAGGAGGAATTTGCGTGTGGCTGTTTGAGTCCAGGTCCCTTGTTTTAGCTCAAACTTGATGTACAGGAAGTGTCGAATGTGGAAACTAAGACGTTGGTAGAGTTCTTTTCAAGAACAAAAGGATGAATAATCTCTTCTGGTTTGGCTAATTATAGCTCTTTGTTTTGAATTAGAGAAGTGGTGTTAATAAAAAATAATAGCTTCTATTTAAATGAAAACAACGTCTCCCGACCCCGCAGTTTCGTAGCAAGAGTGTCCATTTATTTGTTGCATCTAACATTGACGTTGCACGGCTTCTCATCTCCTGCTTTACTGCCCTTTTGTAATTGCTTGTAAGCAAGGGGATGTCTGTGCAGGGTTAGCATCCCTCAGTGTGCGGTGTCACTTGGAGTCTCTATGCGAGTGCTGTGGCAGTGCGGGCAGCTGAGCAGTGACTTGGGAGGGCCCATCCTGGGGCCTCTCCTGCATTTATTGCCCATCTTCTGGCTCCTTTCACTCCATTGCATAGCACCTTCTTTTGTCTGCCTTTGCTGTGAGTGAAGAGGCACCAGCAGGCTTTTCAGCCCGGTGTTCTCCTGACCCTGCAGTGTTCTCCCACCCTCTTTTTTTTTTTTTTCTGGCTTTTGAGAAGGAAATTCCCGTTTCATGCTGGAACGCCTTAATTAAACTGAGAGGGCTCGGCGGGGTTCCTGCTGCTGGTTAGTAATGGCTTTGCTGGCCCGTGTGCTCAACGCTTTCACTGTGAGCAGTGACCTACTCCCACCACCAAAACTTGGGGTGTTTTTGGCAGCCCTGGTAGCTGTGACGCAGGAAGGGTGCGATCCTTCTCTGCAAGGTTGGGCTGTGCTGATAAGAGCTGGGCTTTTGTGGCCACGTGGGCTTTGGCGCTTTGTGAAATCGGCCTTGGCCTGTGACAAAGAATGTTCACTGCGAAAGCAAAAGAGCAGCTGGTCGCTGCGATGTCACAGTTGGGGCTTCGGTCACGGTGTGGTTTCTCTTGTCATGGTTTGTGCTGGTGAATTACTCCGGGCTGTGCTGGGTAGGTGCTGCTTTATCACCCGCGTGCCTGGAGAGGTTTGGTTAGCAGCTTAATAACCGAGTTCTTGAGCTCTGCGAATATAAGGAGCCAAATGCAGAAGCTGGGGGTTCGCTTCCTTTACAAAACCAGCACTGGGTTTTTGTTTCAGTATCCCAGAGCTCTCAGGAGCTGGGGCCTGGCAACATCCTTCCGAATCCCGCGGCCATTTATCTTAATGACCCAGCAATTCCTTTGTGAGTCAGCACAAAGCAAACAGCAGCCGGTATATCACTCTTCCTTTCCTCACCTCCTTCTTTCTTTGCCTCCTGTGTCTTTTTAGGCAGATTTTTTGAAAGGATTACCGGTCTACAACAAAAGCAACTTCAGCAGATTCCACGCGGACTCTGTATGTAAAGCATCAGTAAGTATTGCGCATCAGCCCTCAAATCCCGGTGCTTGGGGGAGGTTTTCCTACACTGCTCAAAGGATACTGCAGTGACACGCACTTGAAATGAGCGTTTTGTTTCTTAAAGCAACAAAAAAAAAACAACAACCGTGTGTGCTTGCAGCTGATAGTTCATGAGTTGAGGTTGGCAAGGAAAACTTCCTGCTTGCTTTGGTGAGGCACGCATCCTCCCGTCAGCCAAACCACATCTGTGCTGCTGTCTTTGTGTGTGCATTCTTCAGTGATAGACTGAGGCTTTTAGTCTTATGCCTTTAGCCTTATTCTAAAGCTTTTACAAGCAAAAATCTGTTCAGCTGGCGTGAAAACACATGAAAGATTGAGCTGCTTCGTTGTCCTTCGAACATGTTGTGAAAAGTAGTGCAGTGTCATCTAACGGGGAGGGATATCGGGGTGCATTTGTGGCCTGTGTTTCTGATGGCCTCGGGGTTGGTGTAGCTGTGCTTCAGTTAGAAATCACCTTCTCACCGTCTTTGTTCTGTAACTGTTCTGATTCCTCTATAGAACAGAAGACCATCGGTATACCTTCCCACGAGAGAATACCCATCTGAACAAAGTAGGTCTGCCCCACTGAAAGTTTTGGGGGTTTTTTGGGGTGGGTTTTTATTTAACTTTTTTTCCCTAACATTAAAAATATGTCATACGTGATCTTGCTTATTGTAGACTTCAGATCAAGTGATGTTCTTGAACAGTTGCCACAGCAATTAGCAGTGTATGTCCAGCTATTGCTTTTTTGTGCTTTCCCTCTGAACGTATTTAGTGATTGCTGTTCCTAAATACCATCCTTTAATACAACAGGCCACGCTTAGTATGTGAAATGTTGTCGTATTACTGCAGTTTGAAAAGTTGTCTGTCTTTAAAATGACCTCAGCTCGTTTCTCTCTTTCTTTGGCAGTTATAGTAACAGAAAAGACAAATATACTTTTGCGTTATTTACATCAGCAGTGGGACAAAAAGGTATGGCTGCGTTTCCTTAACGTCTTCATTTGCTGACTCTGACTGAAAGAGCTGAATGTTGATTACAGTCGAGATGCTGGTGATGATTAAAAGGAAGTGATTCGCTCCTTCTGGACTGTGCTTCAGTAAAAGGAGGCTGTGTCTGCGCTGCTCAGAGTGGACTTCTTTTTATTCCCTTTCGATGTAAAGGACACTAATACAGTGGTTAGTGTAGAACCTGGGAGACTTCAGTTATGTTTCCCACTTAGTGCAGTCTCCCTCTGTGGCCCTTACAAATTGGTCTCCCTGTGCCTCCGCTGTCTGCTTTACAGCGAGGGTAGAGCTCCTCTTCCCTCCTAGGACTGTGAGGAGAAGATGGATGAGCTTGTGCAGAGCGTGGCTGCACTAATGAGGCCGTGTCAGTTACCTTGGTTATGAAATCAGAGCTCCCATATGAGGGCTGCACAATTAGTGTGCTCCAACTGGCAGCACGCAGAACCAAGGCCGTGATTGGGAGTGGAGGTGTCAGAGCTGGGAGTGTGAGCGTGAGAGAAGCAGCATTACGGGATCCTCAGAGCTGGAAGGGAAGGATGTGTGTGTGGCAGGAACCTGTAGGGATTTTGGTGAGGTTAGGGACCGACTCAGAGAAGCAGGGAAGGGAACCTTGCTCGCGTTTGTGAAACATTTGAAATCTATAAGCAAAAGATGCTGAGAACGATGATTAGGATTCTAGCCCCACACTCAGATACGGAGCAGGAGCTCCTGGCTTTGGGCTGTGTGCTCGGTGTCTGTTAGGTCATCGCCGTGCTGTGTGCCATTCTAGAACTAAAGCTTGTTCTCCTGGCGCTAGCTCCCACCAGAATCCAGCGTTTTGGGGAGTTTCACTCTGACCTTCTTTGTCCAAACAGAATGCGGCAAAGAAGAGAGATCAAGAGCAAGTGGAAATAGAAGGTGAGAACTCGGCGCCACCACGAAAAATCGCTCGGACAGACAGCCAGGATATGAACGAGGACACTTAAACTCTCGGGCCTCTGCTCTTCTACTTTGCAGGCGCTTCCTGTTTTGTCTCAAAGTGTGTAAATTTTGCCCCTTGCCCCCATCTCTCACCCCTCCACTATGCAGCCCAAACCACTTTTGACTTCATAGGAGCCAATGTATTTATTTCTTTTTTTTCTCCTTTTTTTTTTTTTTTTTTTTAATTTATGCCGTAAAACTTGCGGAGCCATGGTGGAACCATCCAGTAAAACGTGTAGTGTAACCTTAGCTCCTCCTTTCTAAAAACATACACTGTCACTTTAACAGGTTTTGTTAAATCTGTTACCCAATGAACCAGCTCTAGCTGTGGAAACCTGGGAAGGAGACGTGGGTCATTGCAGAACCCCAGAGTGGTCCGGGCTTTCTGGTTCGTGTTCCCATTGACATAAGTGGTTAACTCTTCTTTGGATGTGCCCAGTCCAGCCAGAAGTGTGGGGCCTCGCTATTCTTCTCAAATATTCTGAAATTGGCACTGCACTTAAAAAATCATAATCATAATCATGGATGTCATTTAGGATTATGTTGATCTTAGCAAATGTGTTGTCAACTTGGTCTATCAGTTGTATTCTTTTGGTCTGTTCTGTAAGGGCCACGGTCATTTAGCAGCGTACGTTATCTCATGCATAGGTGGTCATGGAGAATTCAAGTGAAAGGTGTGTTGCTTGTGTTGCTCTTAAATTCTAACAGTCTCTTGGTCTTGAACAGACTGATATGTGCAACTTCTCCGTTGGAATAAATGGATACTTTTATCCTATTCTGAGTATTTGATCAACAGTGTATTTAAGCAGCAGCTGATGGATGGAGTGAGGTAGGCACCCTGCGGGCAGCGCTTGGTGGATGTGTCTGGGAGCACCTCAGCATCTCATCTGGTTCTGCCTCTGCTGCCAGCTCTGACTAATGGTACGCTGTGCTTTCTGGTGATATTGGCCTCTCTGGAACGGAGTCCGGGACTTAGAGTTGATCAAAACGTGAGCTTCCGTGGTCTGTGCTTCAGACCAATCTCTTTCGGACTGTGACAGCTCAGTGCCTGTTACCTGTAACCCTCCACTGGCTTCAGTAAGAGCAGAAATGGAGCCCCTGAGTCACCTGGGTGGATCCAGAGTTCGGAGACCAAAAGGAAATGACCACCACCACCCGAAGGGGACGGGAGGTGTAGCTTAGTAACGATGTCTTGTCTGCTTTCACGTAAGGAGCTGACTTCACACTGTGTTAGTTTAAATCGATACGTTTCTAACTGTGTTTTTTCCTCGTTCACGAATCCAAAACGCCGAGAAATCTGAGGAACGTTGTTCTAGAGGTCCTGGAGAAGCCCAGTGCTGTGCAGCCACCAGCTTGGAGGACAGGGCTTCTGCTCCCCAATTCTGCACCACGTCCATTCCCACCAGTGGACGCCACGTGCTCAGGTGTGGGGCTGAAGGGGACACGAAGGGAAACAGACTGTTCCTTATGAGTGCACGTTGCAAGGCAGAGCCTTGGGGAGAGCAGGGCACAGCTCTCTCACGACTGCATCTTTAGATGTATGCTAGGCAGCAAGTTTCTGATGCGGTGAATGAATTTAACGTGAAGTTAACGCTGAGTAGGTTAGAACTCTGTCCCTGCCTCTGAAAACGTTCCCTTTTTGCTGTGGCAGTAACCTCCACATTACTGGAATGTTGCTGAAAGTGCCAACCGTGTTGGTGAAGATAATGAATACTTAGAATTCCATGAGATTTACTGGCAGTGGCGAGAAGACTCCTCCCAGAGTTACGCCGTCAAAAAGTGCTTCTGTGCAAAGTGCAAGACGTTAAGTGAAGGTGCTGCTTTAGCGTCTGCTCTCACAGGGATCATCTAAAGCTGAGACTGGAGAATCCTTTGAAGAGCTGTGAGATACCAAAAGAGGAAACGGACATGCAGCTGGTGGTAAAGCGTGACCAATTCGTGTGTTGGGCAAGTTGGAGAGCTGCAGCCTTGCAGGCTCGTGTTTGTACAGTGCTTTGGAGTTGTAAAATGCTGTATACTTGATTGATATGGCAAGGTTTGGGCTTTGCTGACTTCTCTGCTAGACAGAGTGATGTACTATTAAAGAGAGTTGGCACTTCCTTCCTGTTGTAAACCCCCGTCTCTGTTCCCTCTGTGTCTTTAAAAATGGCCTGGTTGCTTACTGGAGCCTTTGTAGTCTTTCAGATATTTTTAAGAGATGAAAGAAAGTTGCCTTTTTTAAGCAGTTCTGAAGTGATGGAGAAACTAATCTTCAAAGAGACATAAACTTAAGTATCAAACTTGTCTTTCTCCCCTCCCTCCCCCCCCCCCCCATTTCTGGTTGTGTACAAGCAGTGTGGATTTCTGATAATCACAGTGAATCTTTCTGCTTCCCATCTGACCTGAAGCGAGAGCTTGCTTCTTTCCTCCTTCCTCCTCCAGCCCCGCTGTCTGTGCTGCTGCTGCCTGCAGCAAGCTGTCCTCAGGCTGCTGCACTTTGACCCTATCCGTGTCCTACATGGTAAGTGCATCGAGTTGGAGTGTTGCATGGAAGCTCTTGGCCTAACTGTGACTTCCTGGTGCCTTAGTGCATTGCAAACAACAGGGAAAAAAAAGAAAAAAATCCCTGGATTTCTCGCTGACCGCACTGTTTGTACAACACCTGGTGATTCTGACTCTCTTGTTACAAGGTGACTGAAATCTAGTGACCCTCAGGGGTTTTTTGTAAGTCTGCGTAGTGGTATTTGTATTGTTTCTGTTACGATGTATACTAAAGGTTTGGCTTTTTTAATGAAAACTTGAGATGCTTGTCAGAGACCAGAATATTACGATGATGCTTTTTTTTCGTTGAATAGGGAATCTTTGCTCAATAATCAAAGCAGCAGGACTTCTCTCTACGAGGGGACGACAGCAGGGTGCTCCTGGGAGCAGCTGAGCTGTGCTCTGGGTGAGTGTAGGATGTCAAAAAGGCGCTGCCTTTTTCTTTAACATATAGCTGTACTAGTGACTGATGTGCAGGGAAACTAACGCTTTGTTGAGGCTAATTCTTGGCGTCGTGTGAACACTTTTCTTTAGGAGAGACGTAGTTAACCCCCCCCCCCCTACTCTTAACACCAAATTAGAGGTGTTGGAAGGAAGAGCAGACTAAGACGTTCTGTTCTGTCAGTGGTTCCTGCCGTTTGTGGATCCCTGCTCTGTATTGTCTGAGTCTTTTCAGGTCAGGTAGCATGGTTGGCTTCCAGCTGCTTCCTCCCTTCTGTCCTTGGAGGTTTTTCCAGGCCCTGCACATCCCGCTGTGCACCCACGCCGCGCTGTCCGTGCTTGGAGCAGGGGAACGGAGGTGACCTCTGTAATGAACACAGGGAGATGCAAAATGCAGCAGAACTTGTGGCAGGGAGGTTGGTTTGTGTATGAAGCTGCCGAGCTGCGAAGGGCTGTTAGCAAAGCCTGTAGAGCTGGCAGGCATGTGTGAAAGTTCCTGACAAGCCCCGAAACCGCGCTGAGCTGCGAAGAACAGAGCTGAGCAGTGGGATGGGAATCTGCTGCAGGGGAGGGAGCGCCCGAGGCCGCGGCTCAGCCTGGAGCTGGGTGTCACGCTGCCTCAGGAGCAGCAGGGGCAGGCTGAAGTCTTCAGTTGCACTTCACCCTAAGAATGGAACCATTTAGATGTGTTAGATCTGAATGAAAAGGAATAGTAGTCCTTCTTTTCTTAGCGTAGGTAAGACATGATGCATCAACAAGCATGCTGGTCCCAAACAGATGGGAGAACCCGGGGGCACGCACAGCCCGGGCACTCCATCCTCACCCCACTGCGAGCAGGGGCAGCTGTGCCCGTGTCAGGGCTTTGCTGAGGGTGGGAGGGCTGTGAGGTGTGCTGCAGTGCAGGACAGCTGGAGAACAGGTTTCCTTCCCTCCTGCCTGTGCCTTAAGCAGCACTTCAGTGGTGGCTGTTCAGACTGCTTCCCCCGAGACAGATGTTGAAGGTGCTGGGTGTTAATCTTAACGCTTTCACTCTGTGTTCTAGGTAGCTGGAGCAGGTATAACTTCAAAGCTTTGTTTTTTTGCTGAGCTCTTTCTCACTGGCCTTAATGGCAAAGACTAAGCACGGGAGTCTTGGGTTTGATTTTTATTTGTTAAGCGCTGTGGCTCTCGGCTGTGCTACCACTTAGCATTTCCTGGCTTGTTTACTTACCATTAGCTTCATTTTTTTTTGAAAGATTTTTCAGATGGACCTGCATGACTCTGATAGGAAACCTAGTTTTCCTGCTTTACTGACGTCAGCCTGGCAGCAGGGGAGCTGTGCGTGACCAGAGGGGTTCCAGCTGATCTCTCTCCGTGCCACATTTTATCTGATTTTTCTGCTGTCTAACAAAGAGTGGGAAATCCTTTCCTTTAAAGGAGAGAGGGCTGAGTTTACCTGGGAGCAGCGCAGGGTATTTTTGGGAGCAAGGCAGAGGATGCCCAGAAGGAGGTATTGCATCATGGCAGCGCAGGCTGACCTTCATGCCATGCCGACTGCGCTTTGGGTTTCTCTTCAGCTTCCCAAACAGCTGTGCAATTACTGGGGAAAAAAAAAAAAAAATCTACACATTGAAAAAGCTGAACCTGGGCTGCAGGGAAGGAGCTTTTTTATTTTCCTTTGTAACTGAAGCGAGGGAATGAAATGCCAGCTTCCAGATCGCTAACAATGAGACTCTGTTTTTAAAGGCAAACTTCCCTCGCGGTCCCCAGGCGCGATGAACTGAGACTCCCCGTGGGCGTGCTTTTAGAACGAGGTTGTTCTGGGGATAGTTGGAAGAAGTCCTACAGGAGGTCCTGGTGCTTCCTGAGGAGCTGAGTGGCTTCAGCCTTCGGTGCTGTTGCAGGTTTTGCCCGTGGAAGCCCCGAGGAGGTGGCTGGCTGGCGAGGTGGGAGGGCTGGGTGCTGTGGGGCAGCGGTGCTCGCTGCCAGGCAGGGTTCTGCCTTCCCATCCCTTCAGTCCTCCGCGTGGAGGCAAGAGGCAGCCCCAGCCCTCTAGGCAAGCAAAGCTCCCTTAAAGCTGCCTTGTGCACAAGGGCAGCAGCTTGCTCTCTGTTGCTACCACTCGGCTTTTCATTTCCTTGCACTCATGAGCAAAGCAAACTTCATTTGGCGAGCAAACTGCAGGAACGCGTCCCGCTGCTCCCAGCTCCGTAAACACCGCTCGTCCTGGTTAGCTCTTAGCAAACTGCCATGCTGGCACTGCCGGGATGCTGCTGTTTGCACACACCCACACACGCAGTGCTTCTAGCTGAGAAGCGCACGATACTAACAGCTAAACCGGTCACATCTAGCAGGTGTGGGGAGGGCTGGGGCTGCCTGAGCGTGCTCCTCGCTGATGGCTCTCACATCCAGAGACAGGAGATGACGAATCCCTTACTGTAAGGAGCAGCGTGAGGTCTGAATGGATGCTCGGAGCTGAGTCACTGCGCTGCAGCAGTGCCGGCTTCCAAACGCCTTCATTTCTTATTCATCAGCTCCCGGTGCCTCTCGCAGCCTCCGTGGGTATTTTTAGTGGGAGCAGCCGTCCTTGGCCAGCCGTGCACTGGGACAGAGCGTCTCAGCTCCCCGCTCCCTGCCGGCCCCCGCCGCTGCTGGCTCCGTGCAGCACGCGGGCTGGCCTTGGCAGCACAGCATTCAGCTTGGGAGCCCGTGTTCCTTTCCACCCGTCTCAGCAACTCAGAACTTTCCCCTTTTGCAAAAATGTTTGTCGGGTGGGTCCGGGAGAAGGGGGGGTTTTCCTGACAGCTGCGTGTTGGCAGAAGGGCTGCCGTCGTGGAGCGACTGTAAAATACCGCTGTTAGTCGAATGTCGCGGCCGTGGTTTGATTTTTTTTGTTGTTTTGTTTTTCTTTTTGCAGTTATTTTTAAACGATTCCGTGTTTGATACTGTGTACAATAAATTTGCAGAATTTAGAGGACGGCCACTTTCTTCATTCTTCCTCTGCCCCTTCCCTCCCACTGCTGACACACGGGAGAGCTGCGCTGTGGCTGCGGGCCGACCCGTGGGGCTCGTCCACGTGTCACTGCCTCCAAGCTTTGCCCTGTGTTGGGGGACCAAGAGGGGTGACAGCAGCACTGATGTCCCTTCTCTGTCCCCCCCCCCCTACCCCCCCAGGGATGGCAGCACCGAGGCTCGAGCACAGGTCCCATAGGGAAGTAACGTAGCACGCACCTCGGGCTTGTTGAAATATACTTTTATTGCATTTCTGCAGGTTTTACAAAAATATGACAATAAATTAAAAAGAAATAAATAACCCCCTTCATTTCTTTCAGTTTCCAAAGAAGTAGCACACAGCAAGGGAGGAAAAAAAAAACAACAAAAAACAGAGAAACAGTTCCCTCCTTTGTACAGTAACTGCCCAGAAGTGAGATACCAGACAGGTGGCTGCTGGAGAAGTATTTTGTATAGAGAAACATTTAGAAGTGCCCTGGATGCAGGGCCCTGTCCTCTGCTGAATGGAGCAGGAATTGGTTGTGCCAGGACTGTTACTGCCAGGAGAGAAACGGGGCAAACAAAACTCAGTCTAAGAGCAGCGTGTTATAACCGAGAGCTGAGCGAGAGCTGACCCGGCGAGCCCAACCCGAGAGGAAGGAGAGAAACGAAATGGTGAGTGGGGGAAGGGGGGGGGGGTGGCTCTGCACCTCCCAGCATCCAGGGCACAGCGGTGGTGGGGTCACCAGTACCCCTGCTCCGTGCTCTGGGTGCTGCCCTGCCCTCGTCCCGTTGGCTTGTTCCCCTTTCCCTGCTCTCACCCCAGAAATCCTCTGCGGGGGCAGCGGGGAGGGGAGGGAGGGGGAGGTGCGTGGTGCCTGCTTCCGTGTGGTGGTGGGGGGCAGCTCTGCGTGGGGAGCCCCCGGGCACACCAGGGCTCAGCGTGGAGAGCGTGGCCATGGCACGGCCCTGACCCTGCAGTGTGGTGAGCGGAGCACGGAGCCTCGGTGCTGCCCCGGCCTTATTGCTGTATTGATGGCTTGGTTCAAAGACAAAAGGAAAAAATACACCGTGTTGGGGGGAGAGATGGGGGGGGAACAACCTGACGTTTCTGCAGCCCAGGCCTTGGGCCAGGCACAGTGATGGGGCGGCCGCCCCAGAGCCCTCCTTCCCCCCAGTTGCTTTGGAGATGGCGGGTGGCTCGGCGGGGGCAGCGAGCAGGGCTGGGGGGCTGCCCCTCCCCCTGCCCTAAAGCGAAGCAGCGCCCAGCGGAGCCATGGGCAGCCCCCTCCCCTTTGGGCTGGTGGCTGCCAAAGCACTAACACTACGCCCAGCGAATCCTCCACCTCGCCAGAAGCAAAGCTGCTCCCACCCCCCCCCACCCACCGCGTGCCCCCATCCTCCTCCCAGGCTCCAGCGTGCGTCCGTGCGCGAGTGCCTTATTGCAAAATAATTCCATGAAATAGGAAAGCGGAGAAGGCGAGGGAGCGTTGCAGGTTCCAGGGTGCTCCGAGCTCTCGTCTCCGCCTCCTGCAGCCATTGCATGAAGAATTGGCAGAGAGTCGCTCGCGTTGAGTTTTGTTTGGGTTTTAGTGCAAGAAATGCTGCCCGTGCCTCGGGGACGCAGCAGCCGGCGCTCGCTGCTCACCCCCTCCCTCCCAGCCGCTCTCCGGGCAGCGCACCGTCCCCGTGGTGCAGCGGGACGCAGCGATGGCTGTAGGCACGGGTGAATCGGGCTCCTCATTGCTGTCCATCCCTCTGGAGTGGAGCTGTGGCCCCGAGCTGCACCCTTCAAAGCTCTGTGGGTCTAGGGACTCCGAATCCTCCTTGGATGACCACCTGGGGACGGTGGGCGCGGAGCATTGCCCGTCGGTGGTGCAGGAGGGGAGATGCTCCATCCAAGGGCACCACCAGACCCCCATGGGGTTGTGATGGGGTCCCAGCAGAGGGGCTGCGATGGTGGGGCCAGCGTGGGGCTGGCAGGCCCGTGCTCACTCGCTCCCAAAAATCCGGCTCAGAGTCTGTAGCCCCCACTCTCCTCCTCCACCCGTGGCTCCGTCTCCTCGCGGGCTCCATCCTCTGGGGCCCCATTGAGGTGGGACTTGCTGGGGCCCGGCCGCTCGCCCCCATCCGCGGAGGGGCCGGCACGGGGCTGGGGGGAGGCGGTGGCCCCGTTGCCGCCGGTCCCTTCAGACTTGCCGAAGTTGAAGAGCTTGCCGGGGTTGAATGGCTTGGTGGGCGACTGCACCTTCTCGGTGGCCGCGTCCCTCTTGGTTTCGGGGGATTTCAGGAATTTGAAGCTGAGGAAGCCGGGGAGTTTGTTATCGCTGCTGGTGGGGGACTGGGGGGACCTGGCGGCTGTGCTGCCCGCCCCGGTCCCCCCGGAGAGGAACTTGCCCTGCAGAGGGATGATCTGCTTCAGCTTCATGACGTTGTTGGTGGCCAGCAGCGAGCTGGGCCGCTTGGGCTTATCGGAGCCGTGCGCGGAAGACCCCCCCGAGCCCTTCCCTTTGCCCTGGCTCTTCTCGTGGGCCGGGTCCTGCCCGGCAGCCTCGGCCTTGGCCTCATCGCGGTTGGCCTCGCGCTCCTTGCGCGCCTGGTACTCGGCGTGCCGCTGCCGCTCCTCCTCCTCCCTCTTGCGCCGCTGCTGCTGCTGGAAGTGGTGCTGGGCCTGGCGCTCGTGCTTCTGCCGGCGAGAGCGCGTTGGGAAGGGGACACCACGGGGACGTCCCATGTGTCCCCGTCCCCCACGGTGACACCTACCTTGAAGGCCTCGCGGCGCTGGTACTCCAGCTTGGCCATCTCCTCGGCCACCCACGCGGGGATGTCGGGGATGGCCACTTGGATGACGTACTTCAGCAGCAGGGCGAAGTGCTGCGGGGACACGGGGTGAGCCCTGAGCACCCCACCGCCCCCTCCCCAAATGGGAGACCCTACGTTGACACTGCCCTACCTCCAGCACCACCACTGAGATGATGGCTCCCTCGGGGCTGAGCCAGGGGAAGAGCCGCTGGAGCTGCCCGCACTGTGCGATCAGGTAGCAATTGACCACGATGGCCAACACGCCCATGGCCTCCATCACCTTCTGCAAGAGGCACAGCACCGGCAATGAGCGCAAACCCTGCGGCCATCCTGGCCCCCTACGGCCCCCAGCCCACCTGCCACTGCCCGATGCTCTCCACCCGCTGCCCGAAGGGCCGCTGCAGCCCCGTGCACAGCTTGAAGGCGTCGCTGCGGATCTCGATGATGTTGTTGACCAGCGCGCACATGGCGGCCAGCGGGAAGGCAGAGGAGAAGAGCACCACGTAGCCAAACTGGATGAACATCTCCTGGTAGTCCTGGAAAGTGTCCTGGCAGGAGGAGGAGGAGGTTCCAGGCTGGGCTGGATGGGCCCATGGGCAACCTGGTCTGGTGGGGGGCACCCATCCCATGGCAGGGGGTGGAAGTGGACAGTCTTTAAGGACCCTTCCAGCCCAACCTTTCCATGGTTTTATGATCTTTAAGGACCCTTTCAACCCAACCATTCCATGGTTCTGGGATCTTTAAGGACCCTTCCAGCCCAACCATTCCATGGTTCTATGAGGAGGAGGGCATGGCGGTGGGGCCAGGAGAATGCTCCATGCTGCACCGCTCACCTCGTACTTCTTCATGCAGCTCTCCACCTCCGCCTGCGTCAGCTGCGTCGAGTAGTCCTCCTCGGGCGGATCGATCCACGACGCCCGGTTCCTCCTGCGCCCTTCCTCCTCGCCCTCCTCCTCCTCCCTCCTTCTCCGTGTGACGCGTGGGCCTGTGGCCGGCTCCGCTGCCTTGGCCGGGCTGCCCGGGGGGCCTTCAGCGTCCTCCTCATCATCACCCAGCTCGAAGACGGAGGCGGGGTCCATGCCCTTCTCCACCATGGTGGGGCTGCCCTCCTCCAGGAAGCTCTCCTCCTCGGTGCTGAGGGGCTCGGTGCCGCGCCGCTCCGCCTTCTCGATGAAGCTCACCTTCTTCAGCTTCAGCCCACAGTCCAGCGCGCTCTCGTCCTCCGAATCTGACTCGCGCCGCTCTTCCTCCTCTTCCTCTTCCTCGGGCACCCCGCAGCCCCCATTCAGACACTTCTTCTCTCCCCGCGGTCCCTCGGGGGCTGCCCCGGCGCCCAGGGGTGCGCGGGGGTGGGCGAGCAGGCGGAGGACGGCGTGGGACAGCTCGCGGAGGTTGCGCAGGCTGAGCTCCCCCCGGCGCAGGCGGCGGTACAGGTGGGGCTGCGACACCTCCTTGATGTTCTGCAGGAACTGCCGCGTGATGAGCAGCGTGGCCAGCATCTGCGGGGACACCGCTGTCACCGGGGGGGGGCCACCACCCCGACATCCCCCTCCCGACCCCATCCCCGCAGAGCAGGGCACCCATCCCTGGTGTCCCCTCGGTGTCACCCCGACGTCACCGATGCCATCGGCCACGCGTGTGCCACCGAGGTGGGGATGGGAGCCCCAGGGCTGGGGTCGAGGGGGGGGTTCACGGCGGCATGCACGACCCCCGCCCTCCCCGCTCCTACTTTGGATACTCCCAGTCTCCAGCAAAAGCCCAGGAGGCCCTTAAGGAAGATGAGGGAGAGGTGGAGGTGGAGGAGGATGAAGGGGAGGAGCGCCTCTTTGAGCTGGCGCACGAGGCTTTGGGACAGAGAGAAGATGAGCAGGAGCTGCGGAAGGGACAGACGGACGGACGGACGGACAGACACAGACAGAGAGACGCCGTCAGCGGCCGCTCGGCCTCACTGCGGCATGCGGGGACCCGGGGGGGCAGCGGGGGGCAGGGGAGGGGTGCAGGCGCTGCTGGCTGAGGGATGGATGTCCGTCTGTGCGCACCCAGGGTGGGACGGGGGGGTCCTGGCTGCCCCCGCGCGGCCCCTCACCTCCTTCAGCCGCTCCATGTCTTTGAGGTAGAAACCGATGTAGAAAAGACTTAGGTATGAATTTACAAACTGAAACTGCGGGATACAAGGAAGGAGGGGGGGGGATTAACGCGGGGCGGGGGGGACACCAAGACCCCTCTCCACCCCCCTATTCCCCCCCCGCCCTCCCTTACCAGGACGATTTTGATGATGAGGTGTTTCTCGTAGGCACTCTGCAGGCGGTAGTTTTCTGCAAAGCCAAAGGGTTTGCGCTCAGGGGGGCCCCGCTGCTGCCCCATTCCCCCCCCCAGCCCCCCGGCCCCGCGCACCCATGTCGTTCAGCCAGTAGGCGATCTTCTTGTAAACCTCGTCGCAGGTCGTGACGATGACGGCCAGCACGATTTTGGGCAGGAAGCGGAGGATGCGGGGCAGCTCCTTGACGCTCAGCACGAGCTCCTGCAGGGACGGGGTCACCGGGGGTGGGGGAGGGGGTGGCAGCGCGGCGGCGGCCCCCCCAGGTGTGATAACGTGGCCCAGGCCCCACCTGGAGCTGGAAGCAGCCCAGCATGATGAGGAAGACGAAGGAGAGGCAGGCGAGGCAGACGGGCAGGCTGACCAGGCACTGGAACAGCAGCCGCTTCCAGGGCGGGTAGTAGAACTCCTCGGCGCTGGTCACCGGGCTGATCCTCTTCACCCCCTGGCGGAGGACGCGGCGCTGTGACCCCACTGCTGCTGTGGGGCCGTGCTGAGCGCAGACCCCTCCGGCGGCCACACACATCACAACGGCGCCAGTTCTCCACGCCCGCCCCACAAGACCCAAAGGGACAGTGCGCGGCCCCACAGGGACCCCCTCCAAGCGCAAAGACCCCCAACCAGAGCGCTCACCCTGAACTGGGGCCGGGGCTCCTCGATGGACTCCGCGGGGGTGTCCAGCGTCCCCCACTTGTAGGCGAACTCGGCCCCACGGCGCTTCCACTCCTCCAGGAAGAGCGTGGCCCAGACGACGTTGAAGATGGCGAACACCACGCAGCAGATGTCCTGGCTGGTCTGCGGGGGGACGGCACCGGGGTCGCTCACCTCCCACCGCCCCACAGCCACGGTCCTGGGGGGGCCAGGTGGCTCCGACCCCGGTGCTGGGGGTTGAGGTGCTGTGCAGCAGCTGATAGGATTGGGAGCGGCTCCGCAGCAATGAGGACATTGAGGCGCCGAAGGGAAAGGAGGGGAGGATGGGAACCCCCACCCCCCCCCAGCCCCCGAAGCGTTGGCATTGGCCCCATTTCCTGCCCGCCCCCCACCTGGTCGCTCTCGGTGAAGGTGTAGAGGATGGAGCCGAACACGGCAGGGTACACCATGGCCGAGGTGTAGAAGCCGAGCCAGGCGAAGTACATGGCGATCTTCACCCCGAAGTAGTCACAGATCTCATCTGGAGGAGCCGAGGGGGAGTGAGTGGGGCCGGGACCCCCAGAACCTCCATTTCCCCACCCCCCCACCCCGGGGCCTCACCGAGCGGCTGCGCCTCGCAGATCGCCTGCACCCACGACTTCATCAGCCGCTTGAGGATCCTCTGCTCGTGCAGCGGGAAGACCTGCTGGATGACGCCGCGGGCCGCCAGCTCCGGGACTGCGCCGCGGGCAGGGGGTGAGGCTGGGACACCGCTGTCCCCCCCCCAGCACAGAGCGGGTTGGGACAAAGGGACAGCGAGGAGGGGGGGGGGCTCGGTGCCACGTGGGGACCCCGTGTCTGAGCTCGGTGACAGCACCGTGCGCCTGCTGTCCCTGTGTGCCGCAGGAATGGGGACACCAGGAGGGACAGGGATGCTCTGGGGACAGCGGGACGCGCTGCCATGGCACGGCGGGGACGCAGGGAGGTGGGGGGGCGGGGGGAGGGGGCAGCAGCCATGCCGTGCCGTACTGTGCCGTGCCGTACTGTGCCGTGCCGTACTGTGCCGTGCCATACTCACTGATGGGCTGTCCCTCCAGGAAGTGGATGTTGTGCAGCGCCTCGCCCTGCTTGGCCCGCAGGTTCTCCAGCCAATACCTGATGATGTTTTGCCGTTCCTACGGCACCGCGGAGGGGTGAGCTGGGGGGGGGGGGCACGGTCCCGCTGCCCCAACCCCAGCACCCCGAATGTGACACCCCTGTCCCCATTGCGCATCCCCTGCCATGTCCTGTCCCCCGAGACTTATTTTGTCCCCAGCGTCAGGGTACCCCAGTTCCCTTCTCCAGCTGGGGAGGGGGAGAGGACCCGTGTCCTTGCCCCGTGTCCTCACATCCCTGCCCGGGACCCCCATCCCCCCCCATCCCACCTGAGAGGTGAAGAAGTAAAGCTCATTCTCGATGTTCTCGTAGATGTAGTCCTCCTCGCAGGAGAAGCTCCGCATGCCGCCCCCGAATTCGGCTTTCACCGGTTTCCGCAGCCCGATCTCATCGGCCCCACGCAGCAAACTGCAAAGAGGGGACGGGGCTGGGGCTGGGGCCGGGCTGGGGGCACGGCCTGGGGGGTGGGGAGGGGGTTGGGATGGGAAAGGGGGGATGGGAGCACACGCACCTCTCGTAGGTGGCGGTGACGAAGAAGGCGTAGGCGCGGGTGTGCTTGTGGTGCCGCACCTGCACGATGAGCTCGGGGATGCCGAGGCGGATGTGGTTCAGCAGCCAGAGCAGCGTGTGGTCGTCCGTGGTGTCTGCGGGGGGAGGGAGGGGGGGACACCGACATGTCCCTTCGTCCACAGCCCCGTGCCCACGTCCCCAGCTCCGGTACACAGCACCGAGGAGCTCCGTGCCCCCCGCCACACCACGCGGTGCCCCTCGCACCTGGGAAGGTCATGAGCACATCGCAGTTCTCGGTGGGCACCGTCTTCATCCAGGCTTTGTGGGACATGATGTAGCGCCCGGCTTGGAGCAGCCGCTTCCCGAAAAGCTTGTCTGCAGGGAACGGAGCGGCCCTGTCAGCCCCATCAGCCACCCCATAGCCCCACAACCCCACAACCCCACAACCCCACAGCCGTGGGTCAAGCGCCGGCACAGCCGCCATGGGGACAGGGACCATGGTGGCCGTGGCTCAGGTTTCTCCTCTGAGTGCCTGAAAAAGCTCTGACAGCTGCGGGAGGCGTCGCATGGCTGGGCATGGCATGGCAAGGCTCACCCCCCACCCCCCCGCTGCCCCCCCCTGCTCACCTCTGCCCGCAGCCCCACAGCGGTGCCGGGATCCGGTACGGCCGCAGCGCCGGGAGATGGGAAACGGCAGCAAAAATGGGGGGAGCGAAAAAGCAGCCGGTCTCCATGGAAACGTGGGGAGGCCCCGTGCGGCGGCGATGCGCAGGGATGGGGACAGTCCCCAGGGTCCCTTTGTCCCCCCCCCCCCAGCTGGGACACGGCCCCCGTCCTGCTCTGGGCTGGCCCTGATGGGAGGGGATTATTGTCCCTCTTTGTGGTGTCCCCATCGGGGTGTGCGGGGACCCCACACATCCCAGCCTGGCTGTGGGGCAGGATGAGGCCCCACGGAGCCAGCGGGTCCCACTGCCACTGTCAGCTGCCAGCCACCTCCATGCCTCAGTTTCCCCTCCTGTCCCCAAGCGGGGACGTCACCGCTGCCAGCTTGCCCCAGGGCAGGGAAGGTCCCGGGGCAGCGGAAATCCTGCACAAAGCGGGCAGGGCCGGGCCCCAAAAAACAGGAAATGCTGGACGTGCAGCAGGACCTGCACTGGGACGTACACCAGGTACTGCACCAGGACACGCACTGGGCCCTGCCCCAGAGCCGAGCAGGGCCCCCCAGCAGCCCAGCTGAGACCCAACAAACTCATCTCCCGTGCTGCCACCGTGCTGAAAGGCCGGCGCTGCGCGGCACTGTGGGCACAGGAGCAGGACGGTGCCGGGCCGACGGCCGGAGGGGGTGGAGGGGCAGATCCTGCGCGGGGGCACCGCTCGCCCACCCCACACGCACGGGGACGGCCCTGGGGGCGGCGCGGGGCCCGGCACAAGTGTGGCATTGTCAGTGCCAACGCAGCTGCAGAGCCGGGATGGCACCGGGGGAGCGGCTTCAGCTGGGGATGGGGTGACTTCGTGGGGACCCCCCCCCAGCTCCGCTTCATCCACGCTGCCACGCGCTGGGACCCCCGGGCTCAGTGGGACCCCCACGGTGCTGGGGCATGGATGGGGACGAGCAGAGGGCAGAGCGAGCGGTGCTGCTGAATTATTGACGCCCGCAAAGGGAGGTGTAACCTTACGCAAAGGGGAGGGGGCACCGGGGGGGGCACAGAGCCGGTGTCGCGTGCCCGCGTGCCCCACACACACGTGTGCAATACCATGCGTGTGACCCTGCGGTGCCACGCGTGTGACCCTGTGTCACAGCCCCGGTGGCACCGCACTGCCCCACAGAGCCGTGGGTTGGGGGTGTGGGGTGGGCACCCGCCCGAGGTCACCGGGAGAGACGTGGGGGGGGCTGCAGAGGGGTCTCAGCACAGGTCTTGTCCCCTTGATGGTGACTGTGCAAAGAGCACGGGGTTTGGGGGGGGGGGGGAACAACCCTGCTGCCCCATCCTCCGGCCTTGGGGCCGTTCCTGCTCCATGTCCCCACGGTTCCCCCCCAGGTCCTCCCGGTGCCACCCCGCAGCGTGAGCACGGTGCTGCCGCCCCCCCCTCCCGGTCCCCGCAGCCACCGCTCACCTTGGGGTAAGGTCACCGCAGCCGCAGGGCTCCGGGCACCCAAGCACCGCCAGCAGCCGCCCCGCGGAGCGCATCGGGAGCACCGGGCGGTATCGCGGGGGGGGGCACAAAGTGGGTCACGCTGCTGCCACGGCACCCCCCGTCCCAACACGGCCGCATCCCCGGCGGTGTCACCCGCTCGGTGTCACCCGCCGCGGGGACCCGGTGACAAAGCCCTCATCCCGCAGCCCCCGCCCCCACCCCGCCCTGGGGAGGTGGGGGGGGTGGGGGGGGCACAGGGACCTGGCCGGCGCGGGGGCAAATGGCCCTCCCCTGGGGGGGGGGACATGGTAGGGAGGGGGCACAGCAGCCCGAGGGCCGGGGGGGTGGCTGCTGTCTCCCCGTACACACGGCGCTTTGCACGCAGCCCGTCCA
>NC_034435.1:3449756-3452163 GCF_002078875.1 Numida meleagris
CTCGCAGGGCGCCTGTCCGGGCTGCGTCCCGCCGAGCCGGGCGAGTTCACGCGCCGCGCGTTCCACCGGGGGAAGCTGGACCTGACGGCGGCCGAGGGGCTGCGGGACCTCATCCACGCCGAGACCGAGGCGCAGCGGCGGCAGGCCCTGCGGCAGATGGAGGGCGAGCTGGGGCGGCTGTACCGGCAATGGGGCGAGACCCTCACCCAGGTGGGGGTTTGGGGCGAGACCCTCACCCAGGTGGGGGTTCGGGGCTCGGAGGGGGGTTGGAGACACGTGGCTGTCTGTGCTGACCGCCCCGCGCCGCACCCCAGGCCCTCGCTCACATCGAAGCGTACATTGATTTCAGTGAAGATGACAACGTGGAGGAAGAGGTGTTGTCCCAAGGTAAGGGGGGGGGGGGGGGGGGTGGGATGCGCTGACCCTGTTGTCCCCACCCCCACCGCTGTGTCCCCGCAGTGGATGCGGCCGTGAGGGCGTTGGAGCAGGAGATCGCTGCCCACCTGCGGGACGGGCGCTGGGGGGAGCTGCTGCGGGCGGGGGTCCACGCCGTCATCGCCGGACCCCCCAACGTGGGCAAGAGCAGCCTGCTCAACCTGCTGTGTGAGTGGGGCACGGGGGGCTCCGAGCGGCCGCCCCCCCACCCGAGACAGAGCCCCCTCCCCATCCCCGGTGCTGTAAGGGTGGGGGTCCCTGGCGTCGTCCCCCTGAGCCCCGTGTGCCCCCTTGTCCCCAGGCCAGCGCCCGGCTGCCATCGTGTCCCCGGTGGCGGGGACCACGCGGGACGTGGTGGAGGTGTCCCTGAACGTCAGCGGTTACCCCGTGGTGCTGAGCGACACAGCGGGGCTGCGCGATGCCGCCGACCCCATCGAGCAGGAGGGAGTCAGCCGGGCACGGGACCGGTGAGCTGGGGGGGGTGGGGGGTGGGATGAGATAGACACAGCTGTGTGTGCAGTGGGCTGTGCAAAGAGGGGCGGCGGTGATGATGGGGATTTTGCAGNGGGGGGCAGGATGGGGGTGCTGCGGGGGGGCTGAGCGGGTGGTGACGGAGCAGGCTGTGTCCCCATGGGCCGTGTCCCCGCAGCCTGCAGCACGCAGACCTGGTGCTGGCCGTGTTGGATGCCACCGCAGTACCCACCGACCCCGATGGGCTGGGGGCTGCCCTGGGCTCCCTGGTGCCCCCCGCCGCCCCCTGCATCCTGGTGCTCAACAAGGCCGACCTGCTGGGGGGGCACGCGGGGGCTCTGTGCGATGCCTGCACCCACGGACCCCCGCTGCCCCCCACCACCCTGCTGTCCTGCAAGACGGGCGAAGGCACCGACCGCCTCCTGCAGCTGCTGGGGCAGCAGCTGGCCCAACTGTAAGTGCCGCGGGTCCGGGGCGCGGGGCACAGCGTGGCATCACCCCCATCCGTGCACGGGTGGCTTTTGGAAGGGGGTGGACGCTGCAGGCCGTTGTGCTCTCCCCCCTTACCTCCCCCAGGTGCGGAGACCCCCTGGCTGGTTCACCCAGCCTGACGCAGAGCCGGCACAGTGCCCAGCTGGGGGGCTGCGTGGCCGCGCTGGCGCGGTACGGGCAGCAGCGCGACGTGGGGATGGCGGCCGAGCAGCTGCGCCTGGCACGGCGGCACCTGGGGCGCATCACCGGGCACGTGGGGGCCGAGGACGTCCTCGATGTCATCTTCAGGGATTTCTGCATCGGCAAGTGATGGGGGGGGGGGGGCGCGGGGGTATTAAACCGTGGTGCCTTGGGTTGGTCTGCGTCCTTGCCCTGTGCCCCCCGGCCGGGTGCGGTGCTCTCCGTGCCCGGGGGGAGCGCATCCTGAGCCCCAGCCGTGGGAAAACCCGCTGGGAAGGGGCCGCGCTTCCTGGCCGGGAGGATACACACGGAGCTGCAGTGGTGGTGATGGAAAATCCCCTGCTTCCCCCTTGGGCATCCCCTCCCCATTGCATGGCGCAGGGGCCCACCGTGGTCCCCCAAGGGTGGTGGTGTGCCAGCCCCAGGGGTGGGGATGCCCCCTAAGGGTGGGGGTCCCTGTGTCCCCCGTTGTTCTCCCACCCCCGCCTGGGGCTCCCACGGTGCTGCCCCTCTTCGTGGGCTGGGGAGGGGGCTCCCAGCAGTGCCCCCACGCATCAGGGCGGCCCTAGCACGTGGCTTTGCGCATCCCGTGAGCGATGGGGGGGACCCAAAGGGACCCAGGGGTGCTGCTGAGGGACGGGGACGCTGCGGTGACCCGGGGAGCTCTCGTTGTCGCCGCGTGGTGATGGTGGCATGCGGGCAGCGCGGGACCAGGGCTGCGGCGTGCCGGGTGTCAGGAAAAGCTCTTTAAACAGGAAAGCGAGGAACGCGCGGCCATAAATCACCGCGCAGCCATAAATCACTGCGCCTCGTCCCCTGCGTGCCAAAA
>NC_034435.1:3452693-3456483 GCF_002078875.1 Numida meleagris
CCCAAATCCCATCGGACACAGCAGCACAGGGTCTTGGGGGGGGGATGGCAGTTTATTGGCACAGCAAAACTTGGGGGGGCGGGTGGGAAAGGGGAGGTGGTGGGGGGGAGATGGGACTCGTTCTCCGCTCACTCCTGGTTGGGGTTTTCCATCCGTGCTGTGGGAAGCGCCGCTCCGGGCTCATCCTGCTGTCCTGCAGCCCCTCACCACGGCTCACCCCGTGCTACCCACTGCGGGGAGGGCACGGTCAGCCCCATCCGCTCCCCGTTCCCTGGGGGGGTCTCCCGTGCCCACCCCCTTTACCTGGGGTTCCTCATCATGGTCACGTACTGCTCCATCACTTTCTGCACCATCTTCTGGATCTCCTCCGTATTGATTTTGTCTGTCAGGAGAAGAGCAGCGGGGTTAAAGCAAGGGGGGCACTCAGGGGGAGGGCAGTGCCCGCGGGGTATGGACTCACCCTGGTTCTGCAGCGCATCCGCGTAGGAGCTGGGGAAGGGGCCCGGCCGCACGCTGCCCCCGGGGCTGCCCGGCACTACATGTGGGGCAGTGTAGTAGGTGCCCACCTGCAGGGAGGAGAGGGGTGGGCATCCGTGCTGGCTCCCCTGGCCCTGCCCCGCAGGGTGGGCTCAGCACCGAGCGCTGGTGGCACCGATGGGGCACGGGGACAGGGGTGGCACCGCACAGAGCGTGCGCCCCGTGGGGCTGTGCTAAAGGCCGTGGGGCAAGAGCGCGTCTCCAGAGATAAGAGGGTTAAGAAAAAAAAGGGTGCGTGCAAGGAAGTGCCCGTGCACAAGTGCGTGTGCCAAAGTGCCAGTGGAAATGCGGCGTGCGCCCCGTGCCCGGCTGCCCCCCCCACCTTGGAGCTCATGCAGAGGCTGAGCTGCTCGCTGAAGTAGTTGGCCTGCGCGGCGGCTTTGCTCTTCTCGCCCAGCTCCTTGCTCAGCCTCTCCTTCTCCGCCAGCAGCTTCTTCTGCTCCTCCTGGCCGCCCTGCAGCTGCTGCTGCGCCTCCTGCAGCCTCCTGCCCAGCTCCAGCCGCTCGTGGGAGCAGTTGAGGTGGCACTGCTGCAGCGTGGTGTCGCAGACGCTCTTCCCCACGTAGTCGCTCTCGTGCGTCTGCTGCCTGGAGAAGAGCTCCTCGACGCGCTGCATCAGCAGCCGCAGCTGCTCCTCCACCTGGCTGCAGCCGAAGTTCTTGTTGCTGATGCTGATGGAGCGCAGGCTGTACAGCACGTTGGAGCGCACCGTGTCGCACTCGCCCTTCAGGTGCCCCAGCTGCGCCTTGGTGGTGTCACAGAGCGCTCCCGTGGCTTTCAGCTCCTGCT
This sequence comes from Numida meleagris, assembly GCF_002078875.1. Taxonomy (NCBI): domain Eukaryota; kingdom Metazoa; phylum Chordata; class Aves; order Galliformes; family Numididae; genus Numida; species Numida meleagris. The sequence goes on from NC_034435.1 coordinate 3,454,020, forward strand.
GGCATCTCTCCTGCTCCTGCCTGGCCTTGCCCAGCGCCGTTTGGGCCGTGGTGCAGCTCAGCCCCAGCTCCTTCCTCTGCTGCGTTGCTGTGTCCAGCTGCCGTTGCAGCTGCGCCTTCTCGGCTGCGTGGGGCGGAGGGTTGGGGTGCGCCGCGGGCCCCCCTCCCATCGCCCTGATCCTCCCCACGTGGCGCTGCCTGGCCCGGGGTTACGCTGTGCGTGGGCTCCAGAGGGGGCCCTGAGGGCAACTGGGGACCGCCATGCACAGACTCTGGGGGAGTGGGGGGGTCTGCGGGCCCCCAGAGGGTTGGGAAGGAGATGCCAAGGTTGGGGTGGGGCCCCCCCTTACCGGTGCAGCTGGTGTTGATGACGTTGATGGCCATGTAGCACTTGTCCAGGTTGGTCTTTAGGAAGAAGGTGGTCCTGATGGTGTCCTCCAGCTGGGGGAAAGGCGGGGGGGAAAGAGGGGGGCAGGAAAGGGACGGAGTCAGCGTGGCCCCCACCGCCATCACCTCGTGGCAGCACCAGGCGCTCCTCCAGCAGAGCGAAAGAGGCGGGGACCCCCCAGGATGGGTGCATCCATGGATCGGAGGGCCCCCCCCCACGTCCCTCACCCATCTCTTTGGGGTCCCAGGCAGAGGATCCTCACCCCACACCCCTCACCCATCCCTTTGGGGTCCGGCCCAGGGGTGTCCCCCCCCCCCCCCGACTCTCACCCTGGGGGTGCCGTTGGGGGCCTGGCTGCTGTTGCACTTCTCCAGCTGCCCCTGCACCTTCTGCAGCTGCCCCTGCAGCCCCTGGTTGGCCTTCAGCGTGGCGTTGAGGGTGCGGGTCAGGTTGGCGTTCCGGCCGCTCAGGGTGATGATTTTGTGGTAGTGCTCCTGCAGTTGCCCGTCCAGCAGCCTCACGTGCGTGTCGGTGCCGGCGTGCGCGTTGCCGTACACCATGAAGAGCACCAGCCCCAAGATGATGAGGAACTGGATGAGGGAGGTGAAGAGGAAGACGTAGCGCATGTAGAAGGCGCAGTCCCGCTTGGGCATCGCCTGCTTGCTCTCCAGCCCGAACTTGGCCATGCCGTAGCCGCTCTTCTCCATGCTGCCCGCGCTCTGCTCGCCGCACCCCAGGGCTGTCCCTTTCTACGGGGCCGCGCCGGGGTGGAGCCCGCTCCCCAGCCGTGTTTATATTGCTCTATTTAATATTTCCTTTTGCTGGGCTCCTTCCTGCCTCTCCGGATGCCTCCAGGTTATCACGGTGCAGCTTCTGTTTGCCGCGGGGCCATTGTTCCCCGTTGCTATAGGACGGGGGCACAGCGCAGCCGTTCCCCCCTCCCTCTCCTCCCCGGTGCTGATGGGGATCGCATGTCCTCTGGGACCCCCTCCCAGCATCGCCTGGCACGCAAGGGAATGGGCTCCGTGCCGCCCCAGAGGGCGCTGGGGGCAATGGGTATCGTGGGTGCACTTGGGGGGGTGATGGATACAGACCCCCCCCCACCCAGGGCTCGTGTCACCGCCAGGACCTGGAGCGCACGGCAGGGGCACCCATGGGTGCTGCCACCCCGCAGTGTTCCCATCCTTTGTCATCTGGGGACATTGCTGGAGGGGGGGAGCACAACAGATCCCTCCGAGCAGGGGCAGTGTGGGGGGGGGCTGAGCTGGGCTGGGTGCCCCTTAATCCCCACCCCTCCCTCCCCCCCCCAGTGCCACCAGTGCCACCGCTGTGCGCCCAGCGCTGCCTCGTGCACATTGCCATCCCGAACCTCACCAAGTCACTCTCTTATTTCTGACCAATCTTCCATAAATCACTGCTGGACATCACTATCCACGCACCTCTCCACATTCCCTCTTTTATGAGTGACAGCACGGAGCGGTGAGCCCTGGGGGGGGCACAGTGCCCAATCCGAGGATGTTCAGGACCCATTCCCCCCCATCCATGCTGCCCTTCCCCCTCAGAGCCGCAGCATTCCCAGCCCGGGGGGGGGGTCAGGGGCTGCGAGGTGCCAGCGCTGACCCCGCTGCTTCCTGCCCTCGCGCTCCCTGGAGCCCGCCGGTGTCTGCGGCGCTGGGGACGGTGTCGGTCCCCCATCCATTCTCAGCTACCGCATTTCCTTCCTGAGCTGCAAATAACAGTGAGTCACCCCCCGCTCCCCCCGGCCCCACTGTGGGGGCACTGTCTGGGCTCTGCTGGACCCCGACCCCGCTGCTGACCCAGAGCCTGATGTGTCACGATGGCACCAGTCACCCATGGGACGCACCCTGTGGGACCCCAGGAGCACTCTGCATCCGTCAGGGTGCTCGGGCATCCCCATGGGACCCCCCCCCCCGCCGGCTCGGCCCCCTCCCACGTGCACTTTCTGCCTCTTTGTCCCATTTTCCAGCCGGCGTCCCGGCTATAATTAATCCTTCCTGTGCCAAGGGCTGGGGCTGCCTCGAGGTCGGGCCACGGGAACGGCTCCTGCCCGTCCCAA
>NC_034435.1:3457153-3480836 GCF_002078875.1 Numida meleagris
GCTCCGTGGTGCTGAGTGCAGAGGGGCTGAGCCCCTGCTGGTCCCAGTGCCAGGGGGACTGGGAGCAATGGGCAGCAGCTCCAGCTCCTGGTGCCGTGGGGTTGGTGCCGTCCTGCGCGCGGTGTCTGTGCTGGCAAAGCGGGGCCGAGCGGGAGGATGCTGCAGGGCTTCAGCTCTTCCTGCAAGAAGGAGGGGACAGTGTGGAAGACAGGAACTGTTTTTTCTTCTGCCTCCGAGCTCGCTTCATGAGGCCTTTTTGGTAATAAGACTCTGACTGACAAATGTGAATTATCCCGGGGGATAAGAAACCTTTGAGGGTGGAAAGAAGCCCCCGGGCTCCGCTTGCTGCGAAGCTTCCTGGCTTTCTCCCACCCCCTGCAGCGATCGCACGAGTTCCTGAGATGGACGCAGGCACTACGAACAGCGCTGGACCCACGGTGGTGACTATTCTCTCTTGCTTTCTCCAAGGACTCCTGGCTTTTTCCTACCCCTTTTCTATCGCCCGCCTTCCCTTCCCCATCTCCCTATGCAGGTAGGATTTGTAATAAGCTGCTCGGCCTAACACTGGACCCGCTGTGTCTTAATCTCACCGTCGGGTATACATATATTAAAAGAGCCTCCTCTTCCTCCTATAAATTGGAGCGAGACAGACAGCACAGAGTGAGCCCCTGCAGCATAGGGACACAGTGACAAAGGACGGGACTGTGCTGTGCCGGAGGAGCCCCCTCCCCAGGGCGCCCACCCCCAAAGGAACAGGGTGGGCACGCAGCACAGCACCCACGCAATGTACCGGGGAGGGGGGCACCTGCGCCGTGCCGTGCGGGGTCCCAGCCGTCGCCGCAGCGCGTCCAGCTCGGCCGCACGGTCCCTCCTGCAGGCAAAGCAGCACAGGGTCAGGGATATGGGTGGGGACGGGGTGGGGATGGAGGGTGCTCAGGGGACGGGACCCTCACAGCGTGGCCTCGAGCTCTCGCTGCCGCTCCTCGCACCGCTCCCCGCGTGCCCGCAGCGCTCTCCGCTGCTCCGCCGCCTCCTCCAGCCTCTGCTGCAGCCCCAGCGCCCGCTCCGCGCCCTGCGCCAGCTCCTCTGTGGGGCGAAGGGACACCCCGAGCTGAGCGCGTTGAGGTTGGGTGAGGGTCCCCGTGGGGCTGGGGTCGTGGGGACGGACGCACCTTGCAGGGCTGCGTTCCTGCGGGACAGCTCAGCCCGCTCGCGCCGCAGCCCCCGCACCTCATCCCGCAGCGCTGTGACGTTGGCCTCCAGCCTGGCCTGGGGACAAGGGGCACCGTGGCGTGGGGACGGGGCACAGCCTCCCCCCAGCTCGCTGCCGTGCTCGCCGGTGTCCCCAGAGCTGTCCCCGTGCTCCTGGTGGCTTTGTGCCCTGTTGTGACACTGGGAAAGTTTCTCCAAGAGTTTGGGACATGGATTTGGGCGAAAATCCCACAGGGAAGGGCCGGCCGGTGCCTGACCCTGGTGAGGATGCATGGGGAGGGCTGGGGGGTGCGCAGCCCACTGAGACAGCCCAGAGCCCCCTGCCCAGCCACGTGCCCCTCGAGGGGCCGGGCGCTCCCACTGGACACCAGCACACCCCACTGGGACCCCACAGCCAGCGCCAGCCCCAAACATCAGCGCATTTCCAGCCCCTCTGGGCCATTGTCCGGGCGGATGGGGGGGAAGAGGTGGGCCCCTCTTCCTTTGGCCACAGCGCAGGGCCAGGCCCTTTCCCAGCCGCTAAAAATACCCCCGAGGAGAGGAGCAGAGCTCCGCACCGGCCTGCAGCCTCCGCTGCTGCTTTGGGATGCGGTAATTATATGTGTGTGGAGCAGCTCAGTTTGGGCACTACTAAGAATAACCACCCCGAGCCGGGCACAGGGAACCGGGCAGCAGCTTCCATACCCCACCAGGGGCTGGGGCTTCCCAGCAGCCAAACCCCGCGGAGACAGAGCATCCTCAGGGACCCCCCCTCCACCCCAGCATCGCTCTCCCCGTGTATACAACCCCACAGCGGGGAAACGACGCCTGGTGACCCCGCATCACCTACCGCCTGCTCCCGGCAGGAGCGCAGGCTGGAGCTGAGCTTCTCCCCATCCTCACGCGCTCGGCCGAGCTCCCTGCGCAGCGCATCCTCCTCCCGCTCTCTCTCCTGGGCCGCTCGCTGCAGGCGGTCGCGCTCCCGTTCCAGCTGCGCCAGGCGCAGCTCCAGGGCACGGCTCTCGTTGGCCGCCCGCTCCCTGCAGCCCCGCAGCTTCCCCAGCGCCTCCGAACGCCACAGCAGCACCGCCACCGCCGCCGTCACCGCGGCCACCAGCAGCACCAGCAGCGTGCACAGCCCCAGCGCCTTCAGCGTGGCTCTGGGCACCGCGGGGTCCATGCTGGGGACAAGGGGACGGTGCCGCGCAACGTGCCCGGTTGCTCCGGGCGGTGGTTTCTCGCCGGTCACAGCCCATCGCGGTGTGGTTTGTGCCGTGCGTGGGAGGACGCTCGGCCCCTGGACGAAGCCACGCTGTGCTGCGGGGCCGTGCCATCCCGACAGGCGCCAGAGCAGCAGAACGCTTGGGGTTTTCATGAAGTTTTATTGGAAATTGGTTCAGACCCAACCAACCGCATGGCACCGCTGTCCCCCTGCCTCGTGCCTCGTCCCCATCTCACCCCTCGGGCCAGCACTCGGCAAACCATCTCCCCACGGTTTCCCCACGCCAACAGGGGCCACCCAGGTCCGTGCCATCTTGCTCAGCGCAGGCACTTCAGAACGAGCAGCACCAGGAGGATGCCCAGGGGCACGGCCACGCTGGAGGACACTGTTGTGCTCCCGTCGGAATCGCGGCTCCGTATGTTCCAGATCCGTTCCGACAGTCCACCGATCTGCTGCCGGATCCGCTCCTGGAAGCTCTTCCTGAAGGGACAACGGGGGTCGGTGACAGAGCGCAGGGAACGGGGCCTCGGTGTGGGGAGCGCAGCTCTCACCCGTCCCTCTGCATCTCCTCCAACTGCTCCTTCTGCTGTGCCACCTCCTCCCGGAGCGCCCTGTTCTCCTCTGCGGGAGGTGACGGGGTCAGGGCGGCCCAGGGGATGGGGAGTGTGGTGCTGGGGGTGGGGGGGAAGGCGGGGACGTTGCCCCGGTGCTCACCTTGCAGCTGCTTGATCACGGCCTCCTGCTCCTCCCTGTGCTGCTGCAGCTGGGTGAGCTGCTGCCTCAGCTCCGGGACAAAGCCTTGCACTGCGTCCTGAGCACAGGGACAGGGACGCAGCTCAGCAAACCCCGCACCCAGGGGTCCCAACCCCCCCAGCCCACACTCACCAGCTGACTCCTGCAGCCGTCCCACTGCTTGTGCATCTCAGCGAGGGACCGCTTGGTGACATCCACCCCCATGGCGAGGGACCGGTTGGTGGCAGCCAGCTCTTGCTCCAACGCAGTCACCTGTGCCTGCAGCTGCTGCTGCTCCTCCTGCAGCTGTGCCAGCCCCTGCAAACTGGGCTCTGTCCCCATCGCCGGCTCTGGCTTGCTGGATAGCAGGCACAGAAAGAGCAGGACTGCTGCCAGCAGCACCACGGCCACCGCCACAACGAGCCTCCAGGCCCACTTGCATTTGTAGTAGCAGAGCACAGCGCGGTCCCGCAAGCTGCCCCGCGCAGCCATTGCTCACAGCGCTGGGGTGGGAGGGCTCTTTCTCAGAGGACAAGCAGGCTGAAGCCAAGTTCTGTTAGTTTCGTTTCCCCGATAACGGTATTTTCCCAGGAAATCATGTGATTGGGTCAAGGGCAGCAGCAGGAGGGGCTTGGGGGGGGGGGGGGGGTAGGGGGCGGTCAGTGTCCTTCCCAGGGACAGCAGGACGGGAAGGCACTGGGGCATTCCGTGGGGCTGAGCTGTGCCCGGGGACCCTGCGAGGGTGGCCTGACCCACCCCCGTGTCCTTGGGGTGAGGGTGGAGGGCAGAGCTGGGGGCTGCAGGGAGTCCTTGAGAGTGGGAGCAGGGCAGAGCACCCCCCGGGGAAGGGGCAGTGGGGTATGGAGGAACTGGATACGAGATGCTGAGGGTTTGGGGCACTCGAGGTATGGGGTGTGCAGGAGTGGGGTGAGGGGTCATTGGGCTTGGGGGTAGCTGGCTATGGGGTAATCAGGGCATGGGGTACTTAGGATATGGGGTAATGGAGGTGCAGGGTACCCAGGGTTGGGGGGGGGGGTGGTACTGAGACTATGGGGTACATCAGTTTTGGAGAAACTGGGGTATGGGTTACTCAGGATATAGGGTGCCTGGACTACGGAGAAAGAGAAGTATGGGATACTTGGAATATGGGGTAAACATGGGGTGGAGAATTGCAGGTGTGGGGTACACAGAACATGGATGGATACGGGATGAGGGATGCTGGATGGTGGATATGGGGTAAGGGATGCTAGATACAGGGTGTGAGATGTGCCATGGGGGGTATCTGGGTATGGGATGAGGGATGCCGGACATGGGATGGGCAATGTGGGATGTTGGATATGGGGTAAGGAATGATGGATACAGGGTGTGAGATGTGCCACGTGGGATATGTGGCTACGGGCTATAGGATGGGGGATTCTGGATATGGGATGTGCCACGTGGGATGTAGATATGCCACGTGGGGTATGTGGGTATGGGATTTGGGATGAGCAGTATGGGATGTTAGGTATGGGATACTGGATTGTGGATATGGGTGTAACGCAATGGAAAGTGCAGCAATGACAGGAGAGGAGCAAAGTCCCAAGCTGCAGCAAGTGAAGGCTTGCTCAAATGCAGCAGCCACGGGCATAAAAATAAAAGGAAAGCAGCTGCTTACCTTCAGAAGGCCTCAGGTGCACAGAGATCTCCAGCAAGATCCCATCACCTCCACCACCAAGCCTTAAATGAGGGCTGGGAAGGGGGGTGGGGATCCTGGCTCCACCCCTCCTGGTCACCCAGGTGCATTGCATTGCTTGCAGCTGAGCTCCCCTGGGCTGGCCCCACCTTCCCACCAGGTGCTCCATCACTCAGCATCTCTGCTACAATGGGTTATTGGATACGGGATGCGGGATGCTGGAGATGGGATGTGCCACATGGGATGTAGGTACACCACGGGGGGATACATGTGGATATGGGCTCTGGGATGAGGGATGCCGGCTATGGGGCGCGCGATGCGGACCATGAGGTGGTGGCTGCGGGATCCTGGATGCGGGAGAAGGGATGCGGGATTTCGGGACGTGGTTTGGTGGCTGTGGGGCTGATGGGGCCGAGAGCTGGACTCGATGCCCTCAGTGCTCATTTCCAACCGTAACAACGCCCTGATTCCACTCTAGGGCTGGGGACACGAGACCCCTCGCAGTGCCCTGCCATGGGCACCCTGCAGCCCCATGGATGCTCTGCCCCCAGCCGCCCTGGTCACGTTTTAATGCCTCCGGTTCATCCCATAAAAAAACACCAAAACCAACCGAGCAAAAAAAAAAAAAAAAAAAGAAGAAGAAGAAGAAAGCAAACCGTGGCGCTGAGATGGAAAACACAAAACTATGCACCAGACTTGGAGCTCCGAGTCAGATTTCTGCCATCTGGAGGAGCGAAGGGCTCTGGCAGCGCAGCGAGCTGTCGGCACAAGGGCCCTCGAGGCGATGCTGCCGTTATTGATGAGATCCTGAGGGTGAGCGAAGGCCAAAGGTTTCAAAAATAGCCCCGGCCGGGGATGGATGCGTTTTCCAGCAGCGGAGCGCTAGGAGCGGTGGGAGGTTGGGGTGTAACGCCTCACACCGGGCTGAAAAGCGACTGCGGGAGGAATGCGGCCCCGGGGGGCGGTGCTGGGGACGGGGACGTGCTTCGGATCGGGATCGGGATCGAGCCCGAAACTGTTTTCTCGCCTTGCACCCACGGCCGGGTTTTGGGTCACGATCCCCACTGCTGTGCGCCCGTATCTTGGCCCCGTTCGTGGGTCGGGGGGGGGTTGGGGGGGGGGGCACAGAGGGCTATGGCCGTGCCCCTGCTTTTCGGGACGGGGCATGAGGGCCGCTCTCCCCGCCGCTCGCCGCGTGTTTTCCTCCTGCTCCGGCAGCGCCGCTTCTCTTGGCCAGACGGACAGGAATTCTGCAGCGGGAGCTGCCACGGGCGGGGACGGAGCTGGCACCTCCCGCGTCCCATACGACACCCCCCGGGGATGCCGCGCTGTGGGGCAGGAGAGCCCTCTATGCCCCCCCCTTCTCCCCCCCAAAATGATGAGACCCCCATAAGAGCCGAGCGTGGCACGACCAGAGGAGCCGCTGGGATGCGTGGCCGCAAAGAGCGCAGGGCGGGGGAGAGAGGGACACATGGGGCTGTGCCCCCCCCCCCCCGGGAGCAGCGAGGGGCCGAGCGCAGCGTGCAGCGTCTGCTGTTCCTTGCTGCTTTCATCCCTTGCCTGCGCGTGTTCCCTCGCAGCCTGGAACGTGGTTTTTCTCTCCTATTTCGGGCCGGCGTTTTGGCCGCCGCCTTTTGTTATTTCAGTTTAGGCGCTCTCATTATATTTTCCATTATTTAAAAGAAAGGGAAAAAAAAAAAAAAAAAGAAAAAAGAAAAAAGAAAAAAAAAGAAACCACCAAACCCAGAAGCGAGCGAGCTGCTTTCCCAAGCCGCATTCCAGCCCACGGCTCTGCTCGGTGCGACCTCCGCTCGCTGCCAGCGCTGGGACGTGCTCAGGGGCACCCATGGGTGCTGCACCCATCCGGGGTGGGGGGGGGGAGAGCGGCACCATTGTCCCCCCCAGCAGGGACAGCGCTGTGCCCCATCAGCCCCATCCCTGTCCTCCCCAAAACAGGGCACTTTTGACTTCAAAGCCATCACACTGCAGAAAAGCCCCCCCTTCCCGGGCTCTCCATCCCTCTCCATCAGTGGGAGCATTGTGCCCCCCTTCCCCCCCCGGCACCCCCAGGGTTTTGCTGTGTGCTCTCTGCTCAGGAGGCCCAGAACGGCCCCAGTTCGGCAGCAGTGGGTCCTCAGCTGCACTCGGCCCCGCACCGCATCGGGAGGGGCAGGGGGGGTTATTTTGGTACCCCCGGGGCGGGCGGAGGGTGGGGTGCGGGTGCAGCCGGGATGGGTGTGGGGGCACGGGGTGGGGGGGGGCGGGGGTCCCGGGAGGGTTTGGCCGCAGCCCCCAGCCCGGCCCTGACCCCGGGCCGGATTCCAGCCCTCGGCAATGCGGGGTTGGGCCGCACACCCAGCACGGACCTCCCGCTCCCGTCCCTCCGTGCCGGTGGGGGGGGGAGCCCCGAGCATCCCCTCGCAGCCCTCTCCCGATCCCCAGCGCCTGGAGGAGCCCGGGAACGGTGCGGGACGGTGCGGGGACGGAGCAGCGCAGGCGGCGGAGGGACGGGAGCATTCGGGAGAGCCCCCCCAGTCCCCGCTCGCAGGACGACGTTTCCCCGGAGCCTTCGGGGCAGTCTGGGACCTGCGGATGGAATTGCCACGAGCCGTCCAAACATATATATATGTATTTGTTTTTTTTGCCTGCCTTCCTTTTGCCATTTTTCATCCCGTTTCGTCAGAATTCGCAGCGGGAGCGGTTTCCCTCTGCCCCGCGGCAGCAGCTGCCCCCGACCGAGCCGAGCAGACGGCGGAAAGCAATCCCAGCCGCGGGCATTTCCCCCACCCCACCCCCCCATCCCACAACGGGAGCGCCCGCCGATGTCCCCCGGCTGCGGGGACGTGGCGCTGAGCCCCCCCCGGGGGTGGGCGGTGCAGGGGAATGGGGTTCGGATCTCAGCGTTCCGGGGGCACGCGGGGACGGAGCGCTCCCCCCGCAGCAGCATCCCGAGCCCGACGTGTCCGCGGCATTTCCCCTCCAGGCGGAGCGGCGGGGCCGAGTTTTGGCTGCCGAAGCGCCCAGGGGTGGTTTTGGCACAGCCCCCCTCCCCCCAAGTCCCGTCCCCCCGGGTGCCCCCGTCCCCTTTGATCTCGCCAGCGGCAGCATCCAGCGGCAGGAGGAAAAAAATGCCTCTCCGCGGCCAAAGCGTGTTTTAAAAGGGAAACATTGTCCCGCGAGCAGGAGGGGATGGTTTGGCCCCGCGGACGGAGCTGTTCCATTACAGCATCCCCCGGGCGGGGCGGAGCGGGGCGGGGGCGCGGGGCTGCGGCCCGCCAAGGGGTTCACGTGCTGGGGGACACCCGCAGGAGCCCCCCCCCACCTCGTCCTGCACGCCCCCTGACCCCGTGCCAGCGGTGTCCCGGCACATCGTGGCCAGGTGCGCTGGGGACGGGGCTGCCACGTCCCCCGGCTGTGGGGTTGGGCGGGCCCCCCCCCGCGCCGCTCCGCGCGGCAGCCAGCAGCCTGCAGCCGACCCAAGGCAAACAGCAGCCGCTGGGACCGCGCTATGGTGCGGGGCGGGGGGAGCCGCGGGGCCAACCCTATTTCGGGACAGCGATGGGAAGGGAACCCCGGCTCGTCCTGGGCACAGTGGGGGGGTGCTGGGGATGTCCACGCTCCCCGCTTCGTCTCCCAGCTCTGGGCACCCCAAGGAATCCCGGCAGCCACGCGGGTGTAAACACAACCGTATATTTTGTAATAAATAATGTACAATCCTTCGGTCCTGCCCTCGCCCCCGCGCGCCGCCCAGTCCTTCTTGGGGGGCGGGTTGGAAGAAGTGATTTTGGTTTCTCTTGGGAAAATGGATTTTGGGGTGAAACACATGCCCCGAGGTCAAACTTTGGGGTAGGGGGTCTGGGCTGGGTGCAGGAGCAGCGCAGTGCTGAGCTGGGGGAAGCTGTGGGGGCTGAGCCTGGTGCCCCCAGCACGCTACCCACGCCCAAGCAGGTGCAGGAGAGAGAAAAGGGCTTTTCAACCAAACCCTTGAGTCTTTTCCCCCGAAAGAATCCCCACATTTCCTCACCCACCCCAGCGGCTGCAGCACCCAGCCAGCACTGAGGCTGCCCTCGGCCCCCGCGATGGCACGTGGGACACCGTCCCCATCGATCCCTTTCCCCTATTTACATTCACCCCCGCGGATTTTCTCTTTATTTTTAAATAACCCCCGAAGGGCCGCGTCCTACGGCCGGGGGGAGCACCACGAGCTGCCCCGCGTGGGGCTGGGGGCGAGGGCAGGGGACAGCACCGGGGGTCGGGGGGCATCTCCCTGCCTTCCCCTTGGAAAGATGTCCCTGGGCAGGGGGACCACCCCCTCTGGACGCGTCCCCTTGCCCATCAGCGTCCCCCCCATCCCACCCCCCGGCGGTCGTTATAAATGAGCGCGGGTATAAGCAAGGGGAAGGAGCGGGATGCGGCGCTGCGGAGCTCACTGCTGCGCCCGGACGCGGCCCATTCTCCGCCGGCTGCCGGGGATCCGGGGGGTGGGCGCGGGGCTCAGGGCGCGCACGCCGGAGGCGAAGTCCAGCACTTCGGGGGGGGCCCGGCGCAGCTCCCCGGCGCCCATCTCACGCCGGATCTCGTCCAGCGCCTCGGCCGGCGATGTCAGCAGGCGCTGGAAGAAGCTCTCGCGCCCCGCCGGCCGCTCCTGGCAGGTGAAGGTGACGGCCGTGCCCGCGTCCGACTTCATCTCCCGCGAGAAACCGTCCGACGTGCCGTCAAAGCAGCGGCCGATGGCGATCTCCTTGGCCAGGCGCGGGTTCTGGTCCGTCACCGTGTAGATGCCGTAGTTGTGTCCCAGCGGATCGACCGGCGCCAGCATGGTGAAGGCGGCCGTGTTGTTGGTGTCGGCCACTGGCGGGTGCCGCGCCAGGTAGTCCCGCAGGAGCCCGTTGACGGCCGTGCGGCGGCAGCTGCCCTGCGGGATGACGGACACCAAGGTGCGGTCCACCAGGCTCTGGTCGTAGAGCATCCCGCTGCACTTGAACTCCAGGCAGGCGCCCGAGCTGCCCTCCCGCGTGGCATCCCGCACGCTGCGGGCGTCGCGCAGCCCGTAGAGCTGTCCCCTCGTGCGCGGGTGGCTGCCGCCCTCGTTGCGCGAGCGCACCATGTACTCCTGCGGCCCTTCGATGCGCACTTTGATGAAGCAGGCGCGGAACTCCTGCGGGTTGGGCCACCAGGCCAGGTAGTCGCCGGTCCAGGAGGTGAGGTCGCTCTCCTTGAAGGGCACCACGTTGTACTCGTACTTGTCCACCTCCACGCGGTAGAAGCGGAAGTGGTTGGCGCTGACCGGCGCCTCCTCGCACTCCCTGAGGCTGCGGTAGGGGTAGATGGGCCCGTTGGTCTCATCGATGTTGTTGGGGTCGGGCTTGGCCACGTTGACCTGGAAGGCCGTCTTCTTGATATCGGGGTCGTCGTGGTCCAGCCGGCGGTAGCCCAGCTTGTTCAGGTAGGGCTGGGACACCCCAATGGCGTTGGGGTTGAGCTTGGGGCTGGAGGGCACGGCCTCGAGCTCCTCGCCGCCCAGCGTGGCGGTGATGTACGCCGTGTAGGCGTCGGGGCGGCGGGCGTCGCAGAAGGCGGGCAGGCAGGCGCCGTTGGGGCCGGTGACCACGCTGTCGAAGCGGCCCCACGCCCGCGGGTTGGCGGGGAAGCCGGGCTGGGGCTCCAGGTTGATGAGGCTGATGACCACCCCCTCCAGCTGCTCGTAGGGGTTGAACTTCTCGTTGCTGTAGGCCCTGACCTTGACGAAGCAACGGCGATCCTCCGGCACGTCCAGGTTGAAGAGCCGCCTCTCGCGGATCTCCATGTTCCCCACGAGGAAGGTCCGCTCCTCCCTCCTCCCGCGCCGCTCCTTGACCGGGCGGAGGACGCCCTCCTCCTCCCACAGCCCGGTCTCAGGGTTCAGGGACCACAGCTTCATCTTCCTCAGGTGCTCCGCCATCCCGATCTGCCCCGCGTCCATCCGCACCTCCACCGGCCCCGTCTGCAGCGCCGTGCCCGAGTCCCCGTCCCGAAAGTCCACGGCGAACATGCCGTAGGTGCGCAGGGGCACGATCTCCCCATCGGCGTTGGCGAAGCTGAGGTCGCTGGAGGCGGCGCGCGCCGTGGCCAGGTCCCTGGGGTCCAGGAAGGTGACGCTGGCTTTGACGGTGCCGCTGAAGACCTCCCCGGAGGGGCGGAGGAAGGCTCCGGCGGGGATGACGAGCTCCGCGATGGGCTCCTGGCCTCTCGCCTCGCCCAGCGGGATGGCATTGATCTGCCCGGCGTCCAGCTCCACCGCCTCCTTCTTCCGCATCATCTTCACCTCCTGGTAGACCGCGCCGCCGCGCCTGTCGAAGGGCAGCACCTTGACGGCGTCCACCAGGCGCTGCTGCCGGTCCACGAAGCGTGCCACCAGGCGCTGCGTGTCGGGGGGCACCTCGATGGTGAAGGAGCCCTGGAAGCCGGTGAAGCCGATCTTCTTCCTCCCCAGGAAGATCTGCCCAAAGCGCAGCGGCTCTCCGGTGTCGGCTGCCGTCACCCGTCCCTGCACCAGCACGCGGGGCTGCGCGCAGGGCCCGCAGCCGCACTTGGCCACCACCTTGATGGGAAGGACGGACTCCCCGCAGCGGATCTCCCGCATCTCCATGCGCCGCACCCCACAGCAGCGCCGCGCGCCCGCCCCACACCGCTGCCCATCGGCCGAGCTGCCGGCACACGGCGCAGGCGGGCAGTGCCCCACGTCGTAGTAGCGGGACCCGCTGGCGTCCTGCTGGCACTCAGCGGGCAGCTCGACCAGGCTGGGCTCTGGTGCTGCTTTGCAGCTTTGCTGGCCCTGGGCTGGGGGAGATGGCAGAGAGGGGCTTTAGGGCCCCCATCCCGCAGAGATCCTGTGCTCCCAGCACCGTGCCCCCGCCCTGCACCGACCCCGTCCCCACTCACCCAGCACGGTGAGCTGTGCTGGCACCGATCTGATGGCCCCGGCCTCGGTGCTGGCCTTGCAGTGGTAGGTGCCCGCCTGCTCCGGTGCCAGTGCCCGCAGCACCAGGCGGCTGCCGTACCGGTGCGCCGTCCTGTCCAGCAGCGTCCCGTTGTGGTACCTGCAGGGATGGGATGCAATGAGCAGGGATGCAGCGGGCGCTCCCCGTCCCCTTCGCCTGCACCCACTCACCAGTAGTACTTCCTGGGCACGGGTGTCCCCGAGGCTTTGCAGCAGAAGGTCACCTCCTGCCCGGCCACCCGCACCTTCGGCGTGGGGTGCAGCACCATGTAGGGCTTCTCTGCAGGGGAAGGACCGGAGGGTGCAGCCGTGAACCCCTCCCTGCTCCCCGCATCCCTCCATGGCACACCCATGGGGCGCAGGACCCCGCGTCACGCGGCGCTCACCCAACTTCTGCAGCTCCACGTGTGCCACCAACACGCCGGAGCCGTTGGACACGACGGGTGCCAGTCCCGGGGCAAAGCCATCGCGGTGGGCACTGATGTTGGCACCGGCGCTCACGCACAGCCCGGACACACGGAACGCCCCACGCGTGTCACTGTGTGCCAGCAGCGCCGGCGGGCGTCCCTCCAGGTAAACGCGGGCACCGGGCAGAGCTGCACCCGCGGTGGAGACGACGGTGCCCTGCAGTGTGTGCTCGGGGCAGGCTGCGGGACGGCACGGCGCTGAGAGCTCACGGCCACCGCCACCAGCAGGGCCACACCGGGGGAGGGGGACAGGGGTCAGCGTCCCCGTGTCCCCAGGTCAGGTACCTGGGCAGGGCGAGGGGGGACACTGCTGCACCTCGGAGGGGTGCCCAGCACACAGCAGCTTCCGCGCGTTCTGGCAGCTCCGCCGGCGGACACGCGTCCCGGTGCTGCCGCAGCTGCGGGAACAGGGTCCCCACGCGCCCCACTCTGTCCACGTCGGTTCTGCAGGGAGACATTGGAGCGTCGGGCACCCACGCTGCCCACCCGCAGCACGCGGGGTGGGAGATGCAGGCACGAGGGGGTCCCCACCCCACGAGGCCCCATGCGGCTGCCGTGCCCCAGCCAGCCCCCAGCCCGGCCCCCCAGCCCCCAGCCCCTGCCAAGCTATTTTTATAAGCGCAGCCTCTGCGATTGCCATTAAGCCGACGATGTGCGGGCGGGGGCACGGCGCCCGGGGCGTTCCGCGTGGGCGCGGGGGCGGCCGCTGCACGGATGCGGCCCCGCAGAATGGCCCGTGACCCCGCGTGGGGCTTAGAGCCGGCGGGGTGGGGGGGAGGGGGGGATGCGTTGGAGCGCAGAACCTTCACCAGCAGAGCCAGAACGGGAGAGCGCAGCCCAGCGCCGACATTCCTGCGGCCGGGGAAGGGCCGCCGCTTGGCTCCGCCGCCGTCTCCTCCATCTCTTTAGGAACAGGGCGGGAGGCGGCAGGTGGAGCCGTGGGAGTGGGGCCGGGTCCGTGCGTGGGGAGCCGGGGGGGGGGGGGTTCCGTACCTGGGCAGGGCCCGGTGCTGCACGGCCGCCGCTCCACCGCCTTCCCCCTGCACTTGAGCTCTTTCAGCGCGGTCACCACCTGCGCGTTGACGCAGCGGCGCCGGCGGCTCTGTGTCCCGCTGCTCCCGCAGGCGCTCCGCGAGCAGGGGCTCCAGGAGGACCAGTGCGACCAGTAGATGTGCTCTGGATGGGGGGGGGAAGGGGGGGGCAGAGGGGGTGACTGGGTGGGGGAGGCTCACGGGAACCCACCGCCCCGGGACAGGCTCCACCAGCACCGCTCCCTCGGGATGCTGCCGTCGGGGGACGATGGGCTCGGATCCCCCCCGAGGCGCCGTCGGGGCCGGGGTCGGCACTCACCCAGCGGGCAGAGGAAGCGGATGTGGTAGTTGGAGCAGGTCTTGCCCTGCGGCTGCTCCTTGTTGACGCACCGAAAACCCTTCTTGGGGCTGAAGTGCACCACCTCGCCCACGTCCTGGGGCAGCTCCCACTCGGTGGTGCGCGCCTGGATGGCCACCGGCCGCGCGCAGACGCGCCCGCGGTAGTAAAAGCGGATGGCATCCAGGCTCTCGTAGTCGCCGTCCCCTCCGGGGTGGTCGATGTTGAACCACGACGTCCATTCAGCCCCTCTGCCTGCGTGGAACCCCCCATGAGCGTGCAGCCACCGTCCCTGAGCGCACCGATGCGGCCCCGGGTGCCACCGGGAGTGGGGAAGGGGCAGGGACATCCCGGGGACGGCTCCATGGGGGCAGATGGGGGCTGCAAGAGGAAAGGACGAGCGGACACAAGCAGTGGGTGCTGTGACATGGGAAGCTTGGGGGGGGCCACCGCATCCCTGCTGCAAGGGGACAGTGCCATGGAAGAGGGTGATGTCCCCCTGGGGAGCGGGGTGGCATGGGAGGCACTGCACTGCGCAGCCTCTTTGGATGCTGCAAGTAGAAGTGTCCCTGCACCGCCCTGGCTGTGGGCCCCCCATAGCATGGTGTCCCCAAAGGCACAGTGCGCCCCATGGTTTGGTGTCCCCAGTGATTTGGTGTCCCCTGGATCCCCATGGTGTGGTGTCCCACGGGGGCTTGGGGACTGCTCCGTGGTTCCATGGTCGTACCTGCCGTGTTCAGGTCGAGCTCCTCTGGGCTGGGGGGTGCTTTCCAGGGCTTCCCCGGTGCATCGTTCTTGCCGGGCTCCGAGTCATTCTCCAGGGACTCTGCAGGGGGGCACAGGGTGAGAGCCCCCGGCACTGGCTCGCCCCATCCCCAGGGCTGTCACTGAGCCACAGACACCGATGTCGCGCTGTAAATCACATCCTCCTGCAGGCACGGGGCAGGTGGGGGGCACGGGGCAGGGTTTGGTGGTGGTGGTGGAGCAGAGGCTGTGTGCTGGGAATGCTGCCCCAGGGTGACGTGGGGGGGACGAGCTGCCTCACTGGGGCCCTGGTATGATCAGCCCCCAGCAACCAGAGCAGACACGGCAGGAAATTGGGCTGTAACACCACAGCCTGGGGCTGGGCAAGCAGGGCAGCAGGCAGCACAGTGGGGGTTCGCTGCCCAAGTCCCCCCCCCCAGGAGGTCAGCTCAGGACATCGGGGTTTTCTGGGGGCAGCTCTGCCCCTCGTGCAGCAACTAGGTGCAGCAACTGGGATTCCAGCCATGCAAAGGGCACCGAGCAGCAGGACGGACAAACAGATCCACGGAGAGGAGCTGGGATGCGTGGGGCTGTGCGGTGATGTCTGCAGGACGACGACCGAAGGGGAGAGCTGATGGACTCAGAGCAGACTGGGGAGGTCTGAGGTGAGCTGACAAACGTGGCCCATGGGGCTGTCACCCCAGGCAGGACGTGGCCCCCAGGACCACGGGCACACAGTGGGTACCCCATGGGCAGCACCCCCCGGCCAGCCACATGCCACCCCTGTTCCCATCCCCTGCGGACACGGCAGAGCCTAGTGGCAGAGCACAGCCGAGCAGTGGGGACTGCAGCCCCCGTCCTGGGGGTGGGTGGATTTTCCCCCAGGACCCGTCCTTGGTGGGGGGCACATCCCCTTCCCCTTGGGGAGGACCAAGCGCCCCAATGGGGCAGCGCAGTGCTGAGCATCGCCAACACATCCTGCTCACAGGAGGGACATTCCCAGCAGCTGTCTGACATCCGGCCCCGGCAAACATCTGGCAAACCCCGGAGCTGCCGTCCTGCCCCACACCGCCCCCAGCCCCGCGCTGCATCGCAATGGGGAGCAGGAGGGGTTTTCCCAGCTGGGTCCCTAGGATGCTGCCACAAAGGCTGAGAGCTCCTTACCTGCTGCCCCGGTGCAGCAAAGGGCGGCGAGAGCCAGGAGGGCCAGCAGCAGCCCCATTGCTGCCCACGCACCGCTCCACCCGCGACTGCGAGCGCGGCCGCCCCGCAGGTCTATATAGGAGGGCTTTCCCCCTCGCGCCAGCAGACAGCAGAAATCGGATCCTGGCACTCGGGGCCGTCAGCTCCGCCGCGTTTGGCCCCGTGTCAGCAGGGAAGCGGGAAGGAGCCCTCCCCGTGAGCCGGCCGCGCGCTGCCACGCGCCGCTCCAACCCGGGAAACTTGAGGGCTTGTTTTGCAAAGCTGCTAAAATTGGATGCACTTGGGAATGCAGCTGGGAGGGAAGGGGAAAAAAGATGAAAAAGGCCCTTCCTCTGAGCTCATGCGGTCAGGGCCGGGGTGCCAGCGCTCCCTGGCATCGCTGCGGATGGGCACGGCCGGTGGGCGCCCGCGCTGTGACCTGGGCCACGTGTGCCGCCGTCAGCTGAGACTGTGCACAACTCACCACACCACGGCCCCCAGCACCCCCCGGGGTAGGAGGGGAGCACCCAGCAAAGGGGAGAGTGGGGGCATCACCCCAAACCGTGGCCCCGTCCCCAGGTCCCTCTGTTCCCCACATTTGGGCTCCTGCAACACCCAATCCCCACATGGTTTTGGGGCTGAGGACACCCTCTCCCCGTCAGCTGGGGCAGGTGGGGGCAGCCCCAGCGCTGCCTCATCACCATCCTCCCCATTAATTAAAACCTGGAGTTGTTCAGCCCTGTACTGGCGGGCTGAACCCAAAGCGCTGCCATACCACGGGGACAACGCAGCACGGCCACCAATGGGGCCCACAGAGCCCACCCCACGCAGACACCGAGCCGGCAGTCCCAGCGCTTTATTGCGGGGCACGCAGGGCCACCACGCACTCAGTGCCCGGGTACTCGGGTGGGTTGAGCTCGAACTTCTTCTGCACGTCGTAGGGCACGAAGCGGCCGGCCACGAAGTGCTGGCGGCCCAGGAAGCGGCGGGCGCACTGCTTGGGGGCCATCAGCGACACCAGCACGTCGGGGCTGATCCCGCTGCTGCTGCCCGCCTCCACGTCCCACCCTGCAACGGCACAGAGACGTGGGGAGGGGGTCAGGGGGGGACAGGGTGCGGTGGAGATATGGGGATGGGGTTGCTGGGGTCCCCGTGGCACCCAGTGGTATCGCTGCCCTGCAGTGCCCTGGCTGCGCCCTGGTCCGGTGTGGGGTTGCGCTTGGTGGGGATTCACCAGTAGCCGTGCCCAGGGCTCCTGTTTGCTCCTCCAGCAGCAGGGGGGGTGGGGGGGTGATGGCAATTCCAGGCCTGGCCACCAGACACCCGGGTGTTTGCAAATTACATCATGTCTCAGTTCGGGGAGTTGGTTATTTGTTGGAGGTGCCCTGAATGCATCCTCAGCCGTCAGCAGCACTCGCTCAGGGTGAACCGCGGGGACACTGCCGAGCCAGGGGCAGCGGGGGTCTCAGAGCTGTTCCCATCCCTCCTGCACTGGGGACAATGCCATTCCTAGGGGCAGATAGGGTGACAAACCCAACCAGGGGTCCCCATCCCAAACCTGAGGGCACGTCCAGGCTGACGATGGGGATGCGGATGTGTTTCAGGGTGGCAAGGATGCTGGCACACGGCCCCCTGCCCTCGCCCAGCTCCGTCTCAGCCCCCAGCACCGCGTCCACCACCGCATTGTAGGCGTCGTTGATCAGCTGCACCTGGGGAGGGGACACGGTGGGCAGATGGGGGGGGGCCCCAAGCTCCCCAGACCCCCATCTCCCCAACCATCCAACCCCAGAGCACGGGAGCGCTTCCCATGGGGGCATCCCTTCTCCCTGCTGAATGGGATGTGCTCAGCAATTGCAAAAATTCCCCCCACCAGGCAAAGGGAGGGGGACGTAGCGTGGCCAGGACAGCGATTTGAGGTCACATTCCTCCTCCGAGGGAGTCCAACACTTCCAACAACAACAGCAGCCCTGGAGCTGCGGGCAGGGCACGGATCTCACCCCCGGGGATGTAGGGGGAAATCAGCATCCTCATAAAGCCCCAAAGTGCACCGGGGCGGGGGGCAGGAGGGTGGGGGCTCACCTCGGTGGGGAGGTACGAGAGGAAGGGGATGTCCATCTTCTCGCACTGAGTGGTGAAGTCTCGGTACAGGGGGTCCAGGGAGCGTTTGGGGTAGAAGATGGTGGGTTCGTAGTCCTGCACGGCAGAGCGGTGTTGGAGCCCGTGGAGGAGGAGGAGGAGGAGGATGAAGAGATACCTACAAAGATGCGCAGGTGCCGCGCACACACCAGCCCGATGGCCCCGTTCTGCGCAGGGCCGCACACCACCAGCACCGTGGGCTGCTTCCGTGGGAGGGACGGCAGCGGGAAGGCCTGGGCGAGAGGAGCAGGGCGTCACCACGTCACCTGGGCCAGGGAGGTAGGGGAAGGGACACGAGGGATTGGGGGGGACCCACAGCGGGGATGTGACGCTGGGTGGCAGCAGGTGGGTGGCGGGATGGGGACAGTGCCTACAATGGGATGGGGACAGTGCCTACAATGGGACGGGGAAGGTGCCCACAATGGGACGGGGAAGGTGCCTACAGCGGTCCAGGGCCGGTGCCCATGGTGGGACAGGGCCGGTGCCCGCAGTGGGTCGGGGCTCCCCGCCAGCCTGCTGGGAGGCGGCCGTGCTCCACATACCAGCAGCCGGCGAAGGGAGGCTCTGTTTATCCATTGACAGATTTTTTCCTGCTCACGCAGCCTGGCTCCTGCTTCCATCCAAACCCCGGAGCCCCGCGAGGCACCGCCAGTCCGCAGCCGCTGGACAGACCCCGCTCACCCGGCCCTGGCCCTGCTGCAGCGTTTGGCTGCGGCCCCAGTGCTGCGCTTCCAGCTGCCGTGTGGCTCCCAGGAATGCACCGGGGGGAGCCTGGGGATGGGACGATGCTGGGGGCACTGCACGGTCTGCGGTCAGCGGGGGCTGTTCCTGTGTGGTTCCCAGCCCCACAAGGAGGAGGAGGAGGAGGAGGAGGGGGAGGGTGCTCCCCAATCACTGGGATGCTGCAACGTGGGGCCGTGCCAGCCCCACCGACCACAGGATGCGTCGAAGCTCCAACACCCAAATACTTCTGCTCCTCCGACAACGTCTGTGCCCTGAAAGAAGGGGAGGGCAGAGTGCGGCCCAGACACCTCAAATGGAAAAGCTGAGCCAGGAGTGGAGCTCGCTGCCCTCACGAAGCACAAAGCTGCCCTTGATGCTGCACCTCCGCTCGGCCGTGCTGCCCTGAGCATCGCTGCCTCCTCTTCTTCCTCCTCCTCCTCCTCCTCCTCCTCCTTTTCACCCCCAGCACTGAGCAGTGCCACTGCTGGGCACCTGGGGAAGGGCTCAGCTTCCCTTGCAGGGGACATAAGGGCCCAGGTGAACACAATTCACCATGGCGGAAAGCGTTGACAGGATTGCAAAAAGCGGTGGCAAAAAGTAATGGGAGAAGCTGCAGCCCTGGGAACAGCGGGGGTGGGGGGAGCAGCGCTGCCTGCTGGGCTCTGTCCCCTCCCCAGGGCTGTGGTTGTTCCCTGGTCCCAGGGGAAAACCAAGGGATGGGATGGGATGGGATGGGATGGGATGGGGGTGGCAGAGCAGCCAGCAGTGAAGCCCCCTCCCCGATGGGGGTCCTCAGCCCCGCTGGCCGCCTCACCTTGGTGACGGCCACGGCACAGGCATGTCCCCAGATCTCGATCAGCTGCTGCCGCCCGAAGCGGTAATCCTCCAGCAGCTCCTTCTCCATGGCCTCCGCCTCCGCCTTGCTGCGGGGCAGCGGGCAGCCGTGAGGGCGGGACCCCCGAGGGCCCCCGCTCCATCCCCGGCCGAGCAGGGCACCCCAGTGGGGACATCAGCCCCGGTTCGGGGCGGGGGGTGCACTTGGCTTGAGGGGGAGCTGGGACGAGGTGAGCAAAGCGGGCGCTGGGCTCGGGCACGCGCAGCGCGGGGTCGCGGTTGCCTTTCGTGCGAGGCACGGCCCTGGCAGCGGCCCCGGGCTGCAGCGATGGGGCTGTTATATAAAGCTGAACAATGCTGCGGTTGTTCATCCGCTGCCGAGCCCGGGAGCTGGCAGGGCCGGGAGCTTCGGAATTGGACAATAATTGCTCACATCTGTTGGCTCACCTGCGTCGCGGATGGGAACAACATGTGCCGTTTCCAATTCGCTGCCGCTGCGTTTGTTATTGAAGGGACAGGGAAATCTGAGCCCCGGGAGAAGCCGATGTCGGCTCTTGGGCTGTGGGGCGGGATCCCGCAGAGCGCCAGCACCGCGCTGTGCCGACACCTGTGGGTGCTGCAGGACAGGGGGACCCGGAGCTGGGGGGTGTACACTGGGTATGCAATGGGACCCGGAGCCCTGATGTTGGGTGCGCGCATCACCCACACCTTGCGTGGTCACAGCTTTGGGAGGGGACGTCGGTGTGGTGCAGCGTCCCCCGGGAGCTGGAGGGGGACAGGATGGGGTCCTGCTGGGCATATGGTGTTGGGGACCTCACGCCATCCGGGCTGACCCCACAGACCTCACGGCCCAGCAGAGCCTGTACTGTGCCACCCCCTGGATGTCCGACATGACCCCATAGACCCTGCAGGCGTGACGTGCCATGGTCACTCCGGCAGATCCCACAGATGCTGCAGACCCCATCCCCATCCACCCTGACAGATCCCATTGACCTATGTCCCCAAGGTGCTGGTTAACCCCATAGACACCTACCCCTCAGGATTCCCTGACAGACCCCATATGCCCTCAGTGCCCCATCCATCCTGTCCAACCCTCATCACATCCCACCCCGTCCTATCCTGCAGTGCTCCATCCCATCCATCCCATCCCCGTTCCCAATCCTTTGGTGCCCTCTAGTGAGCCCCAGCCCGGCCCCCAGCCCCACAACGTGATGCTGTGGGCAAACTGGGGGGCACAGGGACAGACCCAGCCCCGGGGTCCCCCCCTCGCGTTGGCAGCAGCAGCCCCCGGGGGCTGGCCCCACCGCAGCTGTGTTGGCACTCGCTGAACAGAAGGCGAAGTTCTGACAAAAATCCGCGCTTTGGAACCAGGGGAGAACATTACCCGTAATTGCTGCTGGCAAAGCATCCTGGGCCCCGGCCCAGGCTCGGTCCCGATGTTTTGGCATCGTCCTCGGGGGGGGACACGCGGGGCTCCGTGTCCCTGGCTCACCGCCCGCCCGGGGAGCAGCGGCCCCGCACGTCCCCTCCAGCTGCGGACTTTGCGCTCCGTGTTCGCCGTAGGACCAGGGCAGCGCGGGGCGCAGGTGCTGCTCCAATCCCGGCTCGGGACCAGCAGAGCCCAGCACGGCCCGCTGTAACTCAGCACCGGTGCCTCCGGCTGGGAGCGGGACTGGCGGCGGCCAGGATCCCACCGGGGGAGGAGGAGGAGGAGGGAGAGGCGCAAACGGACGAGAGCAGCCCCAGGCATCACCTCCTGCCCACGCTCCCCGCTCCCGGACCCCTCCCTCAGCCGTGGGGAAGGGGCTGAGCCCCACAGGGCATCGGCTGCACCCCGGGGCGCTGCTCCCCGCATCTGCCTCCCTCTCTGCGTCCCACACCTCCACCCCCGCTTCGTGCCCCGCTCCCGTCCCACTACGGGACCCCCTCAGCCCGCGCCCCCCGCCCCGGGGCTGCTGCCGCCGGAGCCGTCCCCGCCGCAGCCATGGAGACCCGGGATGCGGTTGCTCTGGCAACGGCGGCTATTTGGGTACCAGCCCCCTCCGCCCCTGCAGCTCCCGGGGCTGGGGAGTGAGGAGCCGGGCTGGGACCGTCCCGGGGTCACCCGTGGGGGCTCCGCTTCCCCGCCCGGAGAGGAGCAGCGCGGGGTCCGCTCCCGCCGCCGGGACCCAGAGACCCTCCAGCACCGCCCGGTGCGTCCGGAACATCGGAGCCCCCCTCGGATCCCCTTCACATCCCGCGGGACTACGCCGGGCAGGACCGGCCGCACGGTGCGGGGAAACGGGCACAGCGGGACGCCCGCAGCCTCCCCCAGGGCTCCCGAGGGGCGGTGCGGAGCTCGGCGGGGCTCACCTGAGGTAGCGGGGGGGCTCCCGGGAGGGGCCGGGCACGGAGCTCATGGCGGGCACCAACCGGGACGGGAAAAGCGGGATGAGCCCTGCGGGAGCAGTGGCAGCAATGGCCCCCACGGCGCTGTGCGGTGCCGCCCGGTGGGAGGCGGCTCTGACTGCCCCCGCCCCGCCCGGGCTCCCCCCGCCACCGGGAGCGGCCCCCAGTCCCTCGGTCCCCCACGGGCGGTGCTGCCAGAAGGGCTGCAGAGAAACCCTGCAGGCATCATGGAAGCGCCAGGGGCTCCCCCAGCACACAGCACCTTCCCTCTTCCAAGCGCCGGAACCCAGCGGGGTTTCAGCCCCACTCCCTGCAGACGCTGCACAAGGGGTGCGCTCGGAGCCCTTGGGACCTCCACACCCCAACAATGGCAACACTGAGGCACCCATTCCCACCGTGACCTGAGGACACGCAGGGCAGAGAGCGCTGAGCCCCCAATGTGGGCACCCGGCCCCGCTGGGCACCTGGGGCAGCAGCCCCTCGCAGCCCTTCCCTGCTCCACCACCACCACCACGAGCCCCAGGAACAAAGACGGGAGCAGCGCCCCGATCCCACCCCACATGGCACCGCTGTGGCCCCTCTGGGTGCTGCAGGGCAGGGAGTTCCCCGCGAGGTTTCCGAGCAGGGAAAAAGGAGCAGAGCGCACACAGGTCGCTGTGTACCCGCGCAGATTTAATGCTGAGCCCCCCCCCGCAGCCCCGCGGGGCCGGCGCTCAGACATAGTACTGCAGCCCGAACTTCTCGTTGTCCATCTCGGCAGCCGGGCGCAGGTAATAGAGCTCATCCACCGTCGGGGGCACCCAGCGGTCGGTGTGGAATAGGGACTCGCCAACCTGGGGGGGCAGAGAGCGCTGGAGGGGACGCACGGGGACGGCCCAGGGGCTCTGGCACTGGGCTCAGTTCAGGGCTGAGACCGCACGAGGAGGAAAACTGAGGTCCCCATCGCACCTCCAGCAGCGCAGTACCCACACCCACCCGAAAAGACGCTCCCAGGGGACTCCCAGACCCGGGGGTGCAGCACCTGCCCCTCCGTGCGGGTCCTTTGGGGCAGAGCCCACCGGGACCCCCGCACCCGCAGTGCCCCGAGCCCAAACCTTCCAACCGGGAACGTCCTTCATGATCTTGGCCTCCTCGTCCAGGTTCTGCCGCATGAGGCGGAGGGTCCTGCGAGCGGGGAGATCCGTGGTGCCGTGGGGGGGTTCCCCGCACCACAGCCGTACCCGTTCCGGGGGCTGAGCCCCGCGCTGCCCCCTCCCTACCTGCGGTCCGCCTCTGCCTGCAGCAGCGGCATCAGCGCGATGCGCGCCTCCAGGTCCTCGATCAGCAGCCGCCTGCGGGGGAACGGGGTCAGCGGGGAGGGGACGAGGGGAGAGGGAGTCCCGGGCAGGGAAATGGGGCGCGAGGAGAGAGCGGGGGGGGATCGGGAAAAGCCCGAAGGAAGAGGGAGGGAACAGCGGTGCACCTGCGCTCCCGGTTCCACTTGACGATGGTGTAGTAGCCCAGCAGGAGGCTGCCGATGCCGAGCGCGAAGAGGCTGTAACCTGCGGGCGGCGCGTTAGGAGCGCCGGGAGCACCGCGGGTACCGGCAGCACCGCGCCCGGCCGCCCCCGCAGGGTTTCCCGGTGCTTCTCCCGGCCAGGCCCCACCCACCTGAGAGGCCGCGGCGAGGGAGGTGCCGTTTGTAGTCGATGGGGCCGTAGCCGCCCGGCGGGGGCATGTCCTGCTTCACCTTCGGCGCCGCCATCCCGGCCGCCGCGCACTACGTCACTTCCGCCGCGCTCACCGGAAGCGCTCTGTGGTAGCGGCGCAGCGTGAGAGCGCCCCCACCCCACGCACCTCCCGCCGAGCGCGGCGGCCTTAAAGGGGGAACGGCACCGTGGGAGGAAGTGGGCCCCACCCGCTGTGGAGCGCGCAGCAAAATGTGCGCGCCCCCCGAGCGGGCACGCGCACGAGCACGCGTGCAGCAGAACGTGTGTCAGAAAGTGCGCACGGAGACGCGCGCACCGAAAGCGCTCAGAGCGCAGCACTCCCCCCCCCCACGCTGC
>NC_034435.1:3482955-3522039 GCF_002078875.1 Numida meleagris
TTTATTGTCATCCAAACACTAAAACCCCCTCACAACACAACGCACAGTCACTGAGTTCAGGTTCTTCCTCCATCGGGACGATCAGGGTTCCGTGGGAACTTTTTTTTTTTAAGTTTTGATATATATTTTTTTTTAATCAAAGATTTAGAGTCACAATAAATACGAGTGACAAAACCATACCCTGCGCTGCTGTAACGTGACTGTTACGCTTCGTTAATGATTATAAATCCCTCTCGTTTAAAAAAAAAGAAGCACAACGCAAGTTATTCCGCTGGGCGCGACACGCAGCGTAACTCTGCCTTCAGCAGACCAACCCCACTGCGGCTCCTTGAGGTCTTTTTGCATCGTGTATAGATTTCTATAGTTCTATTTTTATCATTAAAAAGAAGAAAAGAAAGAAAACAAAACGCCTTCTGTGCCCTCTCCTTCCCAAAGGAGAAGGTGGCAAAGGAGGGGATCCCGGTGGCACCCTCCCTGCTCCGTGTGCTGCTCCTGCTGCCCACGTCCCCGCTCCCAATTCTCTGCTGCACTGTGGCCGTTTTCTCCTTCGTAAGCAAAAATAAAATCGAACAGAAGGGGCTGGCGAGGTCTGACGACGCGGAGGGAAACGAGCGGTTCCTAAAAAATGAGAAGTTTCCTATGGAAAAAGAAGCGAGCAGACCCACAGCGCTGAGCTACCGGGAGCGCGGGGTTTAACCCAGCACCTTCCTCAGCACCAGGGCAGGGACGCCCTGCATGGCACAGCCAAAGCCCCACGGCGCCGCCCCGAAGCCAAGAAATTAGGCTACAATAATTAAAAAAAAAAAAACCCAACAACGAAATCAACAAACCACACGGGCTCCCAGATCGCGACACTGGTTCGAATGAAAAATCCGTTTTTTTGTGGTTTTTTTTTTTTTTTATTATTATTTCACAAGTTGCTAAAATCTAAGTACAATAAGTCATCGTCATCGTTACTGCGTTATAAAACCTCGTCGTCGCGACGTCTCCAAGAAAGGTTATTATGGCTTGCGAGAACCAACGCTGCTCCGACCCTCTCCCCAGGAGAGGGGGGAAGCCAGCAGCACCGTCCCCGGCTCATGCAGCACCGTGCAGCGAAGCGGCGGCGGTCGGTCTTTGTTCAGAGCTCTCCCCGCAGCTCGGGAGCCCTTGGGCAGCGGGAAGCCGAGCGTGCGGCAGCGCCAAGGAGCAGAGGTTTGCTCTGCAGAGCCTCAGCTGCCTCCTCCAGCGCTGTCCCGTTATGGGGACGTGCCATCGGATTGAGTTTTTCTGCTTTATTTTCTTCCCCCCCCCCCCGTCGCCTTTGGAAGGGCAAGGCGTGGATGGGGAGGAGGAGAGGACCCGGGATGGCTGCGGCACGCAGCTCTGACCACGCGGCAAAGCGCAGCCCCCGCGTTCCGCTGCAGAGTCCGGGCAGAAACATCATGCAATCAATATGGAAGTCACCCGCAGCGCTCCAAGAACCGCAGATTAAAAACGATGTCAGAGCGGGTCCGGATGGCGGCAGCGACGGCTGGGCCGCCTCTGTTGGCTACAAAACGCCCTGAATCAACGCTGCCCCGACGGATGGGGCTTGTATGGGGGGTTCTGATTCGTTAAGTGAAAGCTCATTGTGGTCGGGCAGCACGAGGGAGCAGTGCTTGCTGAACCCTCCTGCTTTCAGTTCTGAGCCCCGTCCCATCCCGGTGAGCTTGGTGCCAGCTCTCCCCTCTGGGCTGTGCTGGAAGCCCAAGGTGCCGTGCCCCAAATGATGCTGACATCGCTTTTAAGCCGGGTGCTTTTCATGCTCCTGCCCCTCTTTTCCATTCCCTCTTTGCCAGCACCGTGACAGCGGAAAAGAAAGGAGGCATCGCCCAGGCTTCCCCCCAAGGCATCTGCATTTCAGATGGAGAAAAGTTTTGCTTTTTCTTTTTGGACACACGCGCTCTCCCCAGGTCCCCGGTCAGCACCGACGTGTGCTTTGATGGTAACGCAGGCATCGCTCAGAAGAGAAGGGGGGAGGGGGGGGAAAGAAAAAAATACAAGAAAACTCCACACGGGTAAAGAACTGAAACGATTTTGTAATATTTCCAAAGTGCAAAAATAAAATGCACTCCATTTTCTCTCTCTCTCTCTTTCTCCACATCTCCCAATCCAAAATAGCCCGGAATGAAAAGAAAAATTAACCCAACACAATTCCTCTCGTGCCCAGTTCGCTCGTAATATACATTCGTAAAACAAACAAACGGAAAAAAAAAAATAAAACAAAACAAAAAAACCAAAGTCAAATTGAAATCCTAGGGCTTTATACAGCAACAAATACCATTTTGCAAAACTAGGCTCTCTAGGCTACCCAACAGTCTCCAAAGTATCTAAATATTGATATTCACACAACAGAACAGGGGCTAAAATGAACGAGTTCTCTTTCCCACTATGCAATAGTTAGATCTTGGGGGGGGGGACGGCCCTACACAGTTACTGCTTCAGTTAGATCTAATGGCAACTGCTAAGAAAATAAGATTCAGCATAGAGGCTGAGTAGCACCCCCTCCCCCCCTTTTCTTTTATATATAGATATATAGATATATATATAATTTTGCAAATAATTCTCATCAGCACTACTTCTTAGCACTGATATGCAAACGTTAAGTAGTAAGGCATGTCTTTCTGCCGCTCGAATTCAACGTGAATTGGGGAGAAGCACAGGGAAGAAAGGAGAGGAGACGACGAGGGAGCGAAACCGGACCCTGAGGGATCTGGGCTGAAACCTGGGGAATCCCCGGAACAGATTCAAACCACGTGGAAACCCGTCCTGGAAGCAGGGTTACCTAAAGCTCTAGCAGAATGCAACACTGCAGAGGCGGCCGGGGCAGAGGGGAGCAGTGGGCACAGAGCTCGCCCTGGCCGTGCTCCCCCCCTTGCCCGCCCCCCGGCTCTTCTGACTGCGTGCAGCTTCTGCAACTCCTGGATTTGGAGCAGAATTGCTCAAAAAAAAAAACAAGAAGAAACCTCCGAAAAAAAGAAAAGAATCCCAAACAGTTTCGCTTGTAAGTCCTCCGGGAACGTACGAAAGGCCCAACTGCTCTTCGCTGAATTAGAAAGATCGAACAAAGGTGTTCTGTCTATGCGGTAAATTAAGATTTTAGACTACCAACAGTTCCAAGTCTATTCCAAACAGAATCCAACAAAAGCGAGAGGCTCCTGCACTGGGTCCCACCCACCAGACAAGTTTTGGTGGCAGCCAGTCCCTTCGAAAACAACAGACTCAAAGTGGAATTTTGAGTTTGCGCTTATTTATCATTAGCTCATCATCAGCAGATTTGGAAAACATTATCATCTGTAGACTGCTTTCCTGGCTGAGGAGGGGCAGGGAAGAAAAGCAAACATGAACTCGGCTCACTAAACGCGTCGGCGGGACCGGGTGGAAGCTGCTCTCCCCGAGCTGACATCCCCGGTGTAGTTCTCAACCAAGAAACCGAAGGCAGAGTCACTTCAGTCCTCCTCTTGTGCTGGTGACAAAGAAAATCCAAACTAAATATACGAAGCCAAAAAAAAAAATATATATATATATATAAGAATTCTTCCCCTTCCCTGACAGCCTTCATTATCAGTCAATCACAAGAATCTGATAACCAAATGAGCTCGAGTCTTTCCCACCCACGCGGTGTCATTTCTCCTAGCAGGGACAGCAGCACTCGATGGGATGAGGAGTGGTCTTCTTGCATCCTAGAAAGCCTGGGGCGTATCCAGCTGGGATTAAAGCAGATTCCACTGTCATGTGGTATAAAAAGGATGGCAGAAACAGGAAAGTCTTCCTCTCGGGCGTTCCTCTGCATTATTTCCACGTGGCAGACTGTGGGATGGACCGTGGGGGGATCATATCCAGGAGATACTCACGCTGGCGGTCTACTGCTGAGGACGACTTGTGCACAGCTAAACTGGGATTAACAAAGGGGAGAGCCCCACCTGAGGAGACACAAAGGAGAAGGGAGAATGAAGGTCACAGCGTGGCAAAGCAGCAGCAAATAAGCACCACTCACATTTAACCTGCATGAAAACGAGGGATTTAAGCAGGCCCGCAGTGATTTGTGTGCTATAGAAGGCCAGACACCTTCAAAAGCCTAAAACCACCTGAACAAGCAGCACTAAGATTTCGTATCAGAAATGAAGACTTGAGCAGGCTAGGGCTCTGCAATGAAATCGTGCTGAAGTGATAGATGAAGCTGTTGGGAATATAAACCATTCAATCCTGAGTTTGAAAGTAGATCACAACGGAGCCAGTTGCTATGCTGTTCCTGGAGATCCTAATGATCACTTAAAAAAAAAACAACCCAGCTCCCAAGTCAGATTCTTACATGCAGAAGAGCTTAAATTAGAATTTAACTTTCAATTTGTTCCAAGCAACGGCTCTAGCTGGTTCAGATCCTGAGGAACGCTGCGAGGATGCACTGCAGCCTCACCTGCAGCAAAACCATTCCTTCGTGGGATGTGGTTTCAGTCGGAGTGAACTGACCGAACTCCAGCCCCAGAAATGCACAACAAATCCCAGCACTGACTGCACAGAGCCAAGGAAGAGCAGCCTGGTATTATTACAGCTATCCAGCCTTTTTATAACCCTGTAAAGCAGCACCTTTGGTTTGGTAGCACTTGAGTGCCACTTCTGAGGAGCACAGACCGCAGCAGAAACAAGTGCCAACACCCACGCTGAGAGCAGAGCCCGGGCACCACCAGGCCTTCATGCAGAAGTGCCAAAGAGAAAGCATCCTTACCCAAGGAGCTATGACTGTTGGACAGAGTGCAGCTAGTAAGTAGAAAGAAAAGAAACTTCAGAAAATAATCTACCTGTGTTGATGGGAGTCTTCTTCCAGGCGGCAGCGCTGCCCTTGCTGACAGGTCTCTCAGCATGCTTACCTGGCCTACTCCCAAGTGCTGCTGCAGACGATGCATTCTGCAACTTGGGTGACTGGCTAAATGCATGCAACACTCCCCGCGGGGCTCCAGAGCCTCGAGACATCTGGCTAGAAGTCTGGCAAGAGAGCAAACAGACAGACAGGCACAGTGAGCATCTCTCCTTCACGTACCAGAGCCCTGACCAACATTTACTGCCTAACTTTCTCTCCTCTTGGCTTCCTCTGCCAAACCCAGAATGAGCTATTCGTTCCAGGGCTGAAAACTTCCAGATCATCTCGAAATATGAACAAGAAATCAGCTTTGTGCTTCTGAAAGCTCCTGTAAGAACGCAGAATCATAACCAGCTGCCAAGCAGCACAGAGCTGCGCTGTGTAAGCTTCTCTACCACCAGCAACACCATCTCCTTGGTCTAAATGATCAGTGCCTTGATTATTTCAACTCAAAGCAGCACTCAAGCTGTCTCCTCCCAACCGAGAGGTGGTTTTGCAAGGTGCATGAGATGCAGTCTCTACCACAGAGGGTGGATGCCTGGTACCTTGAAGCTTCACAACCACCATTACACCTGGCTCAGCCAACTCTCTACCTTGAGGTACATTTATTCCCATGTATTTGTCACTGGAGCAAGTGTTTTCATTCAGTACATCCTAAAAACAGTGGAGATGGGGCTTGGTGCAGCCTGAGCCTCACCTGCTTGAGCGAGTGGTGCTGCACGATGGGGTCTGACTTGCTCTGTACGGGAGATGCAGTCTGTTGCAGTATCCTCTGCTCAATCTCCTGCTCCTGCTGCAGCGCTTTGACGAAGGCAGCCTTCAGCCGGTTAGTGTGCTCCGCTTTCAAGGCCTTTTTCTGATTGGATGTCATACAGGTTTCACACATGATGGTTCCATTCTTCTCCTCCCTCCAGCGGCAGGTGAAGTCAGTCTTACACTGAGCGCACATGTAGGGCTCACGAGATGAAACGGGAACGGAAACTTTACCTGCGGAACACGGCCAGGTGAGCTCAGCTCCATCTCTGATTTCTACGAGTGATCTATGACCAGCCTCAAGACACTCTGTCACAAAAACACGAGTGACCCTCCCACTCCTCCCTCTCCTCAGCCTTTTGCACTATTAAGTGTTCTTTTGACTCCCTCTGTCAGCGTGCAGGCATCCTGCAGGTCCCTCCTTCCCTCTCCCTTCTCGGATCATTCTGAATGCCAAGTGCATTGCAAAAACCAGGGAGTGAGGCAAGGGACGCGGTGCTATTTGCTGAGGCAAAAATCTACTCAACTGTTTACTTTGATAGTTACGAAACACCTGATAAACCAGGGAGGTCTGCAGTCTGGAAGGGACAAGGACAGTCTCTAATCAACTCTGATTTTTCTTCCTGCCTTCTGCATGAACTTTTCATTTATTTGGAGGCAGCTCCTCCGGGTTAGCGCTCTCGTTTCTCCCCAGGAACATCCCTCTACCTGCTGAGAATGCACCCTCTAGAAAACACTGATGCATAAACATGTGGATGACAGGAAGTCACCTGCTCCAAGGAAAACTAAATGGGTTTCAGAGAAACCCTTACACTCAGCGCTTAGCTTCTGAGAAACCCCAGCACTGTGCAATTCTAGAACTTTACAGTTACAGCAACTTGAAAACTGGTGCTGGAATTGAACCCCAGGTTAGATGGACTACGAGGATGGAGTCCTGGAAAGCCTGACTTGCTGCCCGCTGTTCCCATCAGTCCGGATGGGAAAAGTTCTCTCCTCACCTTTTGGCGAACCTGAACGCCACCTCACCTTGAGTTTCCAGCAAATTCTGCACAACTTCTTCCAATCCAACGAGGTAAATAAATTCGTTATTCGCCGCGCTGGGCAGGAAGTTCATCTCTGGAGCAGGAGGCTTCGGAGGAGGGATCTCCAGCAGCGTCTTCTCCAGCTGCTTCCGCAGCGCCAGCTTGGCGGCCGCTTGCCGGCTGGCGGGCGACTCGTTGGAGTTGACGATGGAAGCGGCGCTGGTGGTGGTCGCGTTCGCCTGAGCCGACGTCACCGTTGTCCCTTTGATGGAAGTCGGGGAGGCCTTGGAGGAAAGAGGACACAGCTCAGTGACACGTGCCCGGTGGCTGGGCCGCTTCAGCATAGCGGGGCTCTGCTGCAGTGCAGTGCAGTGCAGGCATCGACTGGGAGCTGGGACTCAGGGATTCCCATGGGTCCCTTCAGCTGGGGATGCTCCATGAGTCTATGAAGGCAGGGTGCTGGGAGTGGGGGGGGGGACTGGACCACCTGCCCCTAAATCTTACTCCTGCAGTGACCAACAGGTCATGGTATCATAGAATTAGCTAGGTTGGAAAAGACCTACAAGATCACCTAGTCCAACCATCCACCTACCACCAATAACCCCACTAAACCACGTCTCTCAACGCTAGATCTAAATATCTATTTACATTTACTGCAACAGCATACCACCTATTACATATATTACCCATCCTCTAACCCTCCAATTCTTTTATCAGGATCTGATTTTTCTTTCTTATCAATTCTATCGCACAGTTTTGGAAGTCTGAAAGGAAAGGCCTACTTTTCCTTATGACTTCAAGCTGCTGCTTTCGTCCACGCTATTTTGACACAATATCAGCGTTGGCTGCTGCTGCGGGATCTCCTGGTGGCTCCGGGCATCACATTTGGCACAAAGCCCTTCTCGGTGCTCACCTGCGGGATGTTGACGATCAGGCTGGTATTGGGGACGTTGGCGACACGGATCAGGCCCTGCTGGATGATTCTCTGCCCCTGGATTTGGACGCTGGGGACCGATGCCCGCGGCGCCAGCAGCAGCGGAGGCGGCCCCGTGCTGGAGTGCTGTCGGATGTTGTGGATTTGCTGGGAAGACAAAGAAATGGGTTGATGCAACGGGGCCACGAGCAGGGCAGGGGGTCAGGCAGCAGGAAATAAGAGCGGGGAGTCAACGGGATGGGAACAGGGCGAGGTAGGGAACGCAAAGAAAGCGTGGTAATTAACATTCGTGTCGGAATGGGATGTTCTTCCCTTTCCCCCCTGCCGAAATGAAACGAGGGCATCAAGAGATGCTCCCATGTGAGGCCATCACGTTACAGGCTAGAGAGCTGTGCCGAAAGTCCAAGTTCCCACGTCCAATTTCATTTAAAACATACAGTTGCTGAGCCTGCTTCGTTTTAAAGGCGTTAGGAAAGCTATTTCTCAGGAGGACGTTTTCTCCATATCGGAACAGAAAGAAAATGAAACGTCAAGTGCTCTGCCTTCCCCTCAATGCTGGCTATGTGGTAGATAAAAGCAGACCTTTTGCTACGGAATAAATCCTCATTTAACAAGGAACTATCTTTTTTTCCTCAGTTCCCCACACAAGTCTTAATTCCAGAAGGCCAAATCAAATAGAACATTGCTTCCCCTCTCCTCCAGTGACACCACTGTTTTCTGCTGCAGGTGATAAAGACCCCGCAAAGCAGCACTTCCCCATTTCCAGTTGACTATCTCATTTCAGCAGCTCTTATTCAACCTGGAGACAGACACGATGAGCAAAAAAAAAGGAGTTCTCATGTTTGAAATGGTGAAATTGATAGGACAGAAAGAATAATAAGGAAAGAAAGATGGAAGAGTAAGGGACTGCAGCTCGTTTCCTCTGCCGCTGCTCTCCTAAGCAGTGGCTGAAGCTGGGAGTCTGTCAGTTAGCTCTCGTAACAAAGCAAGCAGATGTCTCTGGTGCAGCCAGGGGAGGACACAGTGCAGGTAAAGCACTATCCTGCATCACCACGGGGTTTCCCCATGGTTCACTGGGAGAGTTTTGGAACAGCAAAGTAAGCATGAGCTGCAATGGTCCTTCAGTGGCAGTATAACTCTGTTAAGGAATGAATGAAAACTACGAAGGATCCTTCCAGATAAGCAGCATGATGACTAAGGAAACATTTAAGATGCATTCAGGAAAAACAGAACAGATCTACCACGAAGGAAATACCTGTGCTCCTCTGACAAGGGGTGGCATTACTATCTGCGTGTTTTGCTGGGTTCCTAATTTTGCAGAAGTCTGCTGCCCACCACGAACCAATGGAGGAGGAATAACAGTGCCCGGTATACGTGTAGAAGAGGTCTGAAAAACAGAGGACAGTTTACTTGCATTTTTCATCCTGGTGCATTTAGATGCATGCTCTCTTCCGCTCAGTGTGCCAAAAAAAAAAAAAAGCAGTATCCGAGATGCTGCGCAGCAATACAGACAGAAGAACACAGAGGTGGGCAGGACGTGTGCTCGGGGGTCGTTCTCTCACACTCTGCACAGAGTTCAGAAGGTAAAGAGTGCTCCTGAAAGATGCCTCCATCCACCACCCCTGCAGAGCTCAGCAGCACAAGAACCAATGCACTGAGAGAGACGGGGAGCCATGCTGTAACAGCAGCACGAGAGCAGCTCTCCTCTCTGCCTGATGTGACGAATGATAATCTGTCTTCAGCAACAGGACAGCAAAGGCTGCAGCACAGGACACAGCCAGGCTGGCTTCAGCGCAGCGAGCATTCCAAAGCAAGCAAGCAAACAACAAAAAGCACCTTTATTTTCCGGGGGGATTAAGGAACAGGGGCACATACACTGCTGGCTCCGAGGAGAAGCGCAGGGCAGACAGAAGCTGGAGGTGCAGGAGCCTGGAGTGGGTGGGGATTTGGCACGGGCATGTGCGTGGGAAGGAAAGAAGAGGCAGGAAAAAAAAAAAAAAAAAAGAAGTCAAGCTAGAGAGGTCTGAAACACCGCTGACCACCTTCTGTGAGCTGTGGGCTGTATTAAATCTTGGAAGTTCCTCATAACGCAGCAAAAGGTTTCATGCATCACTTACATTCCTGCAGAGCACGACGCAGCCTCGTCTGGAAGCAATGCTCACAGAGCAGCGCTGCTCACGCAGCAGCAAACCCCTCTGCCCTGCTCACGGGGCTTTGCACATCCACCGCTCCCCTGGCCCCGGCCCCAGATTGACCCTCACCCACAAATCAAGATTCTACCAACACCGGAGCTCTCACATCCACGAGCTCCCAGCACGTGCACACACTGAGGATGGGGGAAGCTTAATCCCCTTCTGCTAAATGCCCTTCAGTTGGAGACCCAATGTTAACTCCTACACGCAGCAAATCAGAGTTCTCAGAGTCGAGCAAAAGCAGATGGAGGTGACGTTAATTTGCCCAAACACCACAAATTAGACAAAGAGTAACTGGAACTCCGGATCCTGAGCTCCCAGCTCTCTGCTCTGCCCACTGGCACGCGCGCAGCCGGAGTTCCACCGCCCATGCGTGGGGATTTCACTCGTGGTCCAGTTCCTCTGAAAGTGCTGTCTCCTGAGAAGGCAACTCGCCTTAAGGAAGAGGTTACCCGAGCTGACAGATCGCTTCCAGTTCCGTGCCCGTCTCCCCAACGGAGCACGTTCAGCCCGTGCCTTGTGCAGAGCACTCTGCGGGGCTCTCAGATGAAGAGCTGGCATTTTCCAAGTGAAAGCATTTTGTGCTGAAACCGTTTTGAAATTTGCTTCCGAGCAGCCCGAGGTAAATAAGCAGAAATGTTTTCAATTCGAAAATGAGGCAAGATACCAGACCCAGAGGAAGATGGGGCTGACAGATGTCAGTGCCCTCTGTGGTTTCTTTTCCCCCCGAGGCTTTCCAACATGACGTTTAATTTAGCCTGAACAGAGACCCTTCTCGCCAGCACGTGCCATTCAGCCACCAAGCCAAAAAGGAAAACCTGACGGCTCGCTCGGCCTTCAGGTGATCGCACTGAAGGCACAGTTAAATACCTGGAGCCCACAACAACAGGTTGCCACAGTGCTCCTACGACAAATCTCCTTTGCCAGAGGTCATCAGCAGCGGCAACCTGCGTGCATTTACCACGGGAGCAGATGAGGCCCTTCGGGATGATGAGGATGAGCTTTGCAGGGGTCTCTGCGTGTGACGTCCTACCTCTATCTCCCACCCCAAGCATTCTTACGCAGCTTACAGTGGGGTCAGTGGGAGCGAGCACTGGGTCTGTCTCAGAGCTTCCACCTGGGCACGAGCAGTGAGCTGCCGGCCTGTGCTGCCCCGTGCCCTGCTCGCTGCCTGCCCTACCTGGCAGCCGGGCCCGCCCCACTGACCTGCAGGGACGGCTTGCCAGCAGGAACACTCTGCGTGCCCCGCACCAAGGGCGGAGGGGTGGCCACAGCACTCCCAGAGGAACAGGCAGGCTGGAAGAGGAAAAACCAGAAAGAAAGCAGAGGAGTGTAAGGGTGTAGGCAGAATCACAGAGGCTAAGGGAATAAAAGCGTTTACCTCCTTCGCCTTAGTAAGGGAATCTTCAAAGACTGGGGGTTTCCCCCTTCTCCCACCCCTTGCTTCCTCCGAGCACCTCACCAGGTGTATTTAAATGGAGAGGTTATTAGGCAAGTATAGATAAGGCTTAATGTCAGAAAAAGAACAGAGCCTATGCACCAGAAGCACAGCAATGCAGAACTCTGTTTTAGCAGCCTCGGCTTACAGCCTGCTTCAGTCTCATCCTCTCTTACTACCAGTTCCAGCTAACTGGGTTTGAACATAAAGTGAAAAAAGTTAAAGGCTTCAGTTATGAAGGTGAGGATACAGCATTTGACCCTGCTGAGTTCCAGCACCCCGAGTCCATCGCTCAGCAGGGAACTGCATTCTATGGGCACTTGCGTGGGCTTTATTTCCACCTCAGAAGTCCAGGAGAAAGACACCAACAAGCAAACCCATCCAACGAGAGGTGCTAACATCCAGCCGCTGAAACCTACACAGCAACCCCACACAAAATCCATCATGTCAGCACCACGCGCTGCAAAATCAGAGGTGAGTTATCGCTGTGACAGAGCGGGCACACACCCCGTGCCTGCGAGTGACCACTGCAGCTCCTTGATACAAAGGGGGAATTTCTGCTGGTCTGCTTCCTCCCAGCACTTTGGAAAGCGTGTGAGGTGTGGGGTGGGGAGAGAGGAGGAGGAAGGGCAGGGACTGGGGCTGGGGGCTGAGCCTGCTGGGACCCACAGGGCTCAGTGCCCACTGGGCTGAGCCTGCTGGGGATGTGAGCACGTCCACAACCAGGCTGGCAGGGTTGTTACGCAGGAGAGCCTCCTCCAAATGCATGCCAGCACCCTCTATGCTGCTGTAAGGACCGTGTTTAGTAATCTGCAGCGTATTCCACTCATAAACACACCTGAGGTTACCAGAAAGGCATTCAGCTTTTGAATGGAGCTGGCAGGATAAGCTGCCTTGTCTTCTCATCTTGGCGAGACCAAAATTCCGCAGGAAGGGACGGTTAACGGGATGCACTGGAACTCACGAAGGTTTAGCAAAAAGCAAGCTGTGCTTTATTCAAAACCTATTTTATGCTCTACGAGTCACAGGAGCCGCCACAGTTAAATTTTCTTTTTTTTTTTTCCCCCCTATATCCCAAGAGGCAAGATAAGGATTAGCAGGAACACGCATACCTTCTGAGTAGTGGTCTCCTTCTGGATTTGACTCTGCCGCAGCTTTTTCAATAGGACGAGCTTTGCTTCTTCTAACCGTAGCTCTTCTTTCAGTTGTTTGATCATTCTCTCACGCTCCTCAGGACTGCTCTTCTGCAGGGCCAAGTAAGGCAACAGAGGATGGGAAAACAGGGAGGGGGCAGAGGGAAAGACAGATACCATGCAAGTTACGACAAGAACTCACTGCCTTGTAATTGTCACGTATGTCTTAATATCACTGACATGTCTGGATTGCAAGGACACAAACTGAGGGTGGAAAAGGAACTCAAAGGCCAACGAAAAAAAAAAGCTGTCTTTTTGGTATGTTCCATAAGTGAAATGAAAAAACAAAAGTCAAACGAAGAGCCAAGCGACGTGTTGAGTATGGGACTCAACATTGAGCTCATTGCGCCCATCAATATAAACCTTGCAAAAGGTGCACTTAAGAAGCGTGTAAAAATGAAGGAGGTGAGAGCCTGGCAAGTAATGATAAAGCACACATCAGCCTCAAACAGCTGCAGGACCCCCCCCCACCCACAAACCAGCCCCATGGAATCGGGGATCTCCCTGATCCCGGGCTGCAGGTGGCTCTGCAGGAACAGAGGACGGCCCAGGCTGAAGCGTGTCAGGAGAAGTCAACTCACCATGAGCGCCTCCGTGTTGGCCTCTTTTAATGCTATTTTTGTTAAACCATTCATTCTAGGGCTAGAAGGTTCATTGTCCGATAGCACTATGACGTCCGGGGAGGGGACTCGCTTCTCTCTCTTTATTTCACTGCAAATCAGAAGGAAAACACAGAGAATGAGTTAATAAAAACAAGCCAACAAGTGCTGCGTGCTGCACGGTGTGACTTACAGCCTCCTGATGCATTATTCCCCTGTCTCTCAACTTACTGCTTCCTTAATGTGCTGGAAGGAAGAACCTGACTCCCCTTCTCTTTTTCCTTCCCTAATGCAAGGGATTTCGTATTCTGACCTCCCCCACTCAGGCGACTTACCCGAACCTTAAGGGAACACCTCACGTGTAGTCACCTGCCTACACCTGAGCACTTCATTACGACATAATCTTCTTTCTACACCAACACCACTGAACTCTTTTGCTGTGAGCAGCAGAAAACCATAACAGTCTCAGCACACAGCCAGACACATCTGTAAAACCTCACTGAAAACTCCTCAAACACACCCGGACCGATGCTGCTTTTCACTCTGCATTTGGCTTCGTGCCCTTTATCAGCGCCCAGTGCCTGCAGTGACGGCTGCACCCTGCCCCTGAGCTCCCCAACGAGGGATCAACCCCTCAGCTCCACGAGAAGGAAACACCAAACTGCATGAGGGGAAAAAAAATAAAATAAATAAATAGAAGGGCCGGGGAGGACGTGACGTGCAGACAGCGGTGCTGCTCCTCCGCTGCGCGTCACAGCTTCCTGAGCAGCTGGGAAGGGTCACCGCCCAGGGGCAGCAGGGGCAGATCCCCTCTGGGGGCAGGGTTTGGGG
This sequence comes from Numida meleagris, assembly GCF_002078875.1. Classification (NCBI taxonomy): domain Eukaryota; kingdom Metazoa; phylum Chordata; class Aves; order Galliformes; family Numididae; genus Numida; species Numida meleagris. The sequence goes on from NC_034435.1 coordinate 3,496,797, forward strand.
TTTCGAAGCACGCAGAGCAGCATGCAGGGCACGGCTTGCGGTGCTGGGAGCAGGGCCCAGGGGACAGCGCAGCCCAGGAAGCGGTGACAGCGCTTGCGAAAGGGCTGACAGCGAGAAGAGCGTAACGTGCACACGTCCGTGCTTTGTTTTCCTTGCAACACGAAACCAGAAGTAGGAACAATGAAGTTTACACTGCGAACCTTCTAAATTTGTGGTGAGTTAGGCATCAGGAAAAATGCCTGAAGAGCTTGTACCAAGCAAGGCTAAGCAAATATTTAAGTGTGGCTTGTACTACTCATGGGTAAGAGATGTGGCATGCGAGCTTTCTGCTTCTTAACATCAGGTGAATACTCCTCAGATTAAAGAACTTTTTCCAGACTTTACCGATACTCTACATATATTAAGAATCTGATCATTAACCCTTATTATCTTATTTAGAGATGCAAAGGATATTCACACTGAGCAACGTCACCAAAAAGCTGCGTGCCCCAAAGACCCCACCAGGAGACCCAAAGCGGATCGAGCCACGTTTGGGACACAGCAAAGCCAGCCTGGCACACTGCACGGAGAGCTTTCAAAATGCAACTTCCACGTTAGTGAAAGGATTACGACGGGAGGATTGTCCTCTAGAGGGCACAGCGAGCCAGTAAACCCGACCCACTGAAACTCTGAGGGCTTCCAAGGCAGCAAGAGGCACAGGTGGAAGGTTTCCAGCGCGTTCCTGTACCTGGCAGCACAGAACCGGCTGCCGGTGCCCTCGGATGGGCTGTGACAGAACCGGGCCCGGCAGCGGGCAGCACTGTGCCGTGGAGCAGCACCATCTGTGGGTCCGGGCGGGAGGCGGGGACGTGGCTGCAGCCCTATGCCCGCCTGCACTGCTCCAGGTGGAGAGACCGGGCCCTCGTGGCACCCAGAAGCTGAGGCTGCTGTAACCGTGGGGATCTGAGGGGTCGGTGCGTGTGCCTCGAAGGGCCCAATTCCGGACCCCACGGGACCTCGCCGCCCGTGCCACTCTCCAAGCTGACCCACACGCATTGCTGGGGCGGGGCGGTGCTCTGGGTCCCTCCCAAGCCACGGCCCTCCATGGCTCGGAGCGCAACCAGCCCGCAGGAAGAGCCGAGCCGAGCAGCACGGCGGGGCCAGCAGCCACAACGACCGCCTCAGTGACACGGCAGAGCCGCCACCGGGACGCGGCGGAGCGGCGCTGACACCCACGGCCCCGTGTCCAGCAGCACCCCGGCGCTGGGGGTTGGGGGCCCTGACACCGAGGGACGGTCCCTACAGCGGCGTCCCCGCAAAGCCCGGAGGGGGCTGAGCCCCGCGGAGCGCTCCGGGCGCCGCCGTCCTGCGCCGAGCGGGGCACGGCGGGGTCACGTGAGGCAGCGGCACGTGACCCGCACGGCGAAAGCCATGGCAACGGGCGGTCCCAGCCGGTGCGGCCCGGCCTTCATTTTGTGAGGTGAGGTCGGGCCCAGGTGACGGCACAGAAAATGGAGCGGGCCGGACGCGGGGCTCGGCACCGTGGGTACGGCACCGTGGGTGCCCCCGGTCCACGTGCCAAGGGTTGGACGGTGCTTCTCAAGAAAAAGGGGGGAAACAAGCAGAAAAATAAAAAAAAAAAAAAAAAAGAGAAAGCCCCAGAGAGAGCCACTGGGCTCTTCGGTCTGTTGGCTTCCAGACACCTCAGGAAGGAGACATGAAGAATCACAGCATCGCTCAGGATGGAAAAGACCTTCAAGATCATCCCTCAGCCTAAGCACACTGCCCTAACGCTACAACCCACCGCTAAATCCCGGCCCTGAGCACCGCATCCAAATGGATTTTAATCACGTTCAGGGATGGTGACTCCACCACCTCCTCACAGAGCCTGTTCCAGTGCTTCACAACCCTTTCTGTACAGAAGTTTTTCCTGATCTCCAACCTAAACCTCCCCTAGCGCAGCTTGAGGCCATGTCCCCTTGTCCTGTCACCTGTTGCCAGTGAGAAGAGAGCAGCCCCGCTCTCACTGCCATCACCTGTCAGTGTTTGAAGAGAGCAATGAGGTCTCCCCTCAGCCTCCTCTTCCCCAGACTAAACAGCCCCAGTTCCTTCAGTCTCTCCTCATGTTCTCCCAGCCCTTCCCCAGCCTTGCTGCCCTTCTTTGGACCTGCTCCAGCACCTCCATGTCCCTTCTGTACTGAGGAACCCAAAACCAAACCCAGCACTCAAGGTGGGGCCTCTCCAGCACCGAGTCCAGGGGCAGGATGACTTCCCTAGTCCTGCTCACCACCCCGTTCCTGATCCCAGCCAGGATGCCATTGGCCTTCTTGGCCACCTGGGCACACTGCTGCCTCATATTCAGCCGATGTCCATCAGCACACCAAGGTCCCTTTCTGTCAGGCAGCTTTCCAGCCACTCCTCCCCAAGCCTGTAGGGTTGCCTGGGGTTGCTGTGACCAAAACGCAGGACCCAACACTTGGCTCTATTGAAACTCACACAGTTGGCCTTGGCCCATTGTTGGCCTTGGCCCATTGATCCAGTCTGTCCAGGTCCCTCTCTGTAGTGCCTTACTACCCTCCGGCAGATCAACACTCCCTTCCCAACTTGGTGTCATCACAAGAGCTGCACAGCAGGGTTGGAACCATCTGCACGCAGCGCAGGAGCAGCGGCCGCAGAGATCCCCCTCACAGTGATCTTCTCCCATCACATCCCACCTGCCCAGCCGAGGGGCAGTGCCTTGCACGGGAAACTCCTTCCCCAAGGGAGGGGACGCTGCGTGGCACGGCGAGACACGCCGACCCCAGCAGCACCACCCACCTGGCATTGCCCATCGCTGGGTTTACACCACGACCAACCTGACCACGGAGGAGCTGGCACTGGAGTGAGCTTGGGAGACGTGGAGCAGAACTCGGCAAAGCAATCTTTCTTTTTTTTAAAAAAAAAAAAAAAAAAAAGTTCACCCCTCTCTTTTCTTAGCCTGTGTGTAAAGCGAAAAATCTAAAGCAGATGTCTCAAAATGGGAAAGACAATGGGAATATCACCACTTTCAGAAAAATACTGCCACCAGCAGATAATAACTTGGGATGGCTGCCCCGGTACCGTGACCTTTATCCTCTGAAGCCATCAGGCATGTCCTTCAGCTAAAGACATAATTCTATTATTCCCCCCTTCAGCTTTCATAAACGTTGCTGTCTCAATCACCCGGGCTGTACACACGAAGATGAAAGCAGCGCTGCTGCCCAGCTACATGCCCCGATTAAGCATCTCCAGCAATAAACCACAGCTGAACAGAGACCTTGCAGAAAGTTTGTGTAAAGAAGCGAGCACAGAGCCCCAGGTCACCAAGTGCCCCAGGAAAAGGGCCACGTTTCCTCCTACTCCCTCTTATTAAACCTCCCAGCAGAAGGATGGATGCACCACGCCATTCAGAGGTTCTCCTTGGAGTCCTGGAGCATCCTCTAGCAATTCAGAGCGCAACTACTCCGGAAGAAAATAACCAACATCGCGTAACAGAAAAGCCACATTCCCTCGGGGATGGTGGATGCTGAATTGGTGATCTGAAGGAAGAAATAGGGCCAGGTGGTTGAATGCAGCCTCACAGCTCTGCCCACTGAGATGACTGATGAAGGTGCTGACAATCCTGAGGGCCAAGGTGCCCAGAGATGGACTCAGTGCCGCTAACGGATTCACTGTCCAAGTCTCAACAACGTGTCACAAAGCTGTGAGCTTAACATCAGTAGGAAACAGAGGCACCCAGGGCCCACGGGCTCTGCTGGGAAGGTTCGTTTCAGGGGATGCTGGCTGCAGAGCAGCTCACAGAGCATCACCACGTTCATGGGAGAGCTCCAGAACCACAGTGTCCTTGCATTTGTTCAAACCGATCCAGGGACACGGACACGACACAAAAAAAACAAGCTGCCTTTTGCAGAGCACATCTCACCCGTGCTCTGAAATGCCCTCTAAATCCCTCAAAAAAAAAAAAAAGTAAAATCGATGATCAATCAACTGAGCATGGCATTGAAGTTACGGAACTACTGACCTGAAACATGCAAAGCCTGGCTGCAATGCAAGGCCCACAAAGCCTGGTCCTGTGCTCTCCCAACACGCTCTGCCCAGCAGCAGGTAACTGAAGGAGGCATTGCAACCATTACTCAGACGAAAGCTTAATCTGCATTAGCAAATATGCAACAGTTTTGCCTCAGTCCATTCAGCAATCTCTTGTATACTCCCATCCAAAAATATTTGGCAGGGAAGGAAGACAAACAAGGCAAGAACAAGCAATGCAGTGGGGAAAAGAGAACTCTCTTTCTGGAGATACATCTACGTGAATCAAAGGGGTTGTGATGGATCGAGCAACCGCGGTGTGTAACCGAAGCAAAGCAAACTTCATTCCTTCCCTGCCCTTCCTCTGAACGTAAATTAAATTTTAATCAAACCATCTCTGCATTTAAAACACAGCATTAAAATCCCTCAAGAAACTTTTTTTTTTTTTTTTTTTAGCCAGGCTAAAACCAAAAAGGAACAAACGAAAAACCAAATCCAGAACTCAAAATCCAACACTCGGCATCCAAACCCCAACATGAACACGCAGGGCACAGCAGCTAGGCCAGCTCGCACACAGCTTCCCAATGCTTTCCACGAGATGTTATTTTTCATTATACCACACAACAAGCTGAGAAGACGATCGTTCTGAGGTTCCAGAGCAAGGCAGAATCCCCCAAGCGCACATATTATAACCAGGAAGGCTGTAAATTAAAGGAAATAAAGAGTCGAGATACTGCCCTGAACGCACCAACTGCAGGGATGCCTACAGAGCCCTCGTCCTCCTCTCTCCTGCAGTTTTCATCGAGGCAGACAAGCTGTGGCTTAAGCCAGTCCAGCTCACGTGGCACTTGGAGAGGCCAGAGCTCGGGGCTGGGGCCGTATTTCGCACTTGTGTGGAACACACATGAGGAGACAAGACAAGGGTGCAGGCAGTTGTGGTGGAACATAACCCCAAAGTGCCAAATGGGGACTGCTTGGCTTGGCCAGACTTCTCTTTCAACTGGAAGCAAAACTGGGATTCTGCAGCTTTCCGTGAGAAGACAAGGCAATGAACAGGGCCATTGGTGGATGAGGACAGGACCGTGCCCAGGAACAGCACCCGTGGTCTCCACCGGAGCTTACTGCGAGCCGGACCACGACTGCACGTGCCACTGGTTTGCTTCATCCAACTCAGGAAATGCTACAACGAGGCTATAAAGCCACCAGCGCACACAGCACAGAGCTGGGGAGCTGAACGTGGAGCACGACGAGCACGGTGCAACGCAGCAGGCGACCCGATCCAAGCACAGCACCGGGAAGGTGCCAGCCCCAGCAGGAAACACCTGATGCTCAGCGCAGGGCAAGCGAGGTGGGAAACTGGCGTGCACGAGGGGAAGGGAAGAACAGGACAACGAACGGAGGAAAGGGCTGGGAAAGCTTGGGTGAGCAGCAAGAGGGCAGAGCTCAGCAGGCTGGCAGAGGCTCCGTTCCTCCAGCCCCTGCCTCGATGCACAGCAGTGTACTCCTAAGCAAAGCCCTTCACACAGCGCACTGCTGCACCAACCCACTGCCAGCAGACCGTGCTCTCACCGAGGGGAGAGCTCCTTCCTCCCTGCAGCACAGAGATGCCACGCAGAGGAGCAAGCTTGGGTTTGGCCTGGTGTGACCTCCCACAGCCTTCCACCACTACAGGCTTCCTTCTGTTTCTTCTGGCATCAGAACACGCGCTCCAACCAGACGCTATTTTTAAATTTAAAACTCCAAGGTTCAGGGGGGAAAAAAAAAATAAAAAAATAAAAAATTAAACAAAATACATTTTTGAACTTGAGCGCAGAGATCTTGCCAGGTCTGCATTTGAAATCTTGAAAAAAAAAAATCAAGTGATTTCAGAGAGATAATCCATTCAATCAGCTTTGCGTCAGCTCCACCGCGATTACTGCCGGGCCACCTTTTCCAAGGAAAATATTATGTTTTCAGTTCTAAAAGCATTAAGGAAGTTTAAAAGCCAGAAGCCCATACATCACTGCGCGTGAATTTACCCAACCGAGAAGGCTGTAGTAGCTCAGTCATTTCGAGCAACAGCTTTTATTCATCTCCTCTGAAAATCAGCTCAGCTACTTTGAAAACACAGCTCTTAGGAAAGCTGCAAGCCGAATTCCTCGGAAGATCAAAGGTCTGGAGAGGTAAGTCCCTCGCTTAAAAACATCCTTCTGAAATTAAGATCCACCTTCCCACAAACACTGATTGTGCTCTCATACATGCGAGGGATCAGATTCATCCCCAGACAAGTTTCCTTGGTATCAAAGCATCTTCAGAGCGGGACCTGGGAGGTATCTGCACCCTGGGGCAGGCTGGGTGCCCCACGCCGTGTCTGTGCTCCCCATTAAGAATTTCACGCCAACATCCCAACTTACAAACAGTACCCAAAGAGCTTACCCAGAGCATCATGAAGTTCTTAATTACGTTTATGATAATGAACTCCGTGGGCTTGCTTTCGGAATGTCTCCTTATGGCAAGGGTATTTTTTGCACGGGGAAACCTCTTCCCCCTTTGTGCAGAAATGGAATACAGCAATATCCCATCACCAGCTGCAACGGGACCGCTGCACAGGAGAGGTGTCCTCGTCCCAATGGGACAGGTGACACTGGGAAGCTCGGCGTGCAGCTCCTTGCTCCCATCCCGCTGAGCCTCGCAGCACGCACACGCAGCACAAACACGGGCACACATTTACAAAACACAGCTTCACAAAGAAGCACGTGCATGTGGGGGCAAGTACTACAACAAGAGAGTAAGGCTACCCGAATCTAACTTATTAGCTTTGAGGTATGAGCGATCTTCCCAGATAGTCTTCAAAAAAAAAAAAAAAAAAAAATCACAGTATGCATACTTGCATTAATTAGCAGCCAGCAATTATGCCAAAAGATGCCTTGTGAGATTGGATCCTATCAGCACAACACACCGCCTGACATGGGAACCACCAGAGCAGGACAGAGCACCCCTCCCAGACATCCACTCGAGCGACCCGTGTTATTTATTGCCCTTTTTGCAGCAGGTTTGCACAGGGAGCTGACGGCTCTCCCCTTTCCTCGCTAATGCTGATGGAAGAGGTCTTACTTCACACCCACCGAAGCGATTTCTGAACAGAGTTCCTGTGGTCTTTGTTACTTCTCAAGCATCCAAAGCTGGGAAAAGTTTATGGGTGAGTTGCCATTACACATCAAAGACACCAACCTTCCCAGCAGCACCCAGCAGCACCCCTCCTCCCAACAACTCCCGCGCACTTGATAAGAATCTCGTGTTTTCAGTTTCACATCTCAAATCTGCACTGCCGTAATACCTCACATCCAAGCAGATGCAGATTCATTACCCTGAGAACTGTTTAACCCATTTTGCACGCAGGCAAGCCCCGCTCCTTCCAGCACTGCTCCAAAGGGACTGGGAATAAACGAGGCTCCTGACTTTCTGCTCATTGCACTGCACCTTACTGCAGCATAAAGCAAGCAAATAGGAGCCAAATTTTTATCCTATGGACAGAATCTGGGTTAGAGATAAAGAGGAAGATTGGGAACGTGGCTGTAAGGTGATGCCCCTCCACCAGGAACACCCGATTCACCCGTGCATCACAAGTACGGGTCAAAGGGAACACGCTGCGTTTGTGTAGCATGATTTACCAAAGCGATGAGCAACTTTGAATTCACACTTTGAGATGTCAGTGTGTGGACACAGAAGGGAGGCTGGGCTCTCAGGAAAGCACCAAGAACCTGTCTGTGCTACACCGAGCTGCTGCAGAAGGGTGCCATCATTTCACAGCACCTTCCAGTGTCAAAATCCGCCATTTACCTTAAGAAGAAACTCAGGCTTATCCACACACAGAGGAGGAAGCAAGCTGCAATTCAAACTCCTCTGTTCGGGCAATTACCATCTATTATTTTTCCTGCATCAGAGCTCAGTTAAAAAAATCCTCTAACCCTCTACCAGTAGCTCAAAGTGCATCCTCCTTACAGCCTGTACGCTTTCCTATTCAGGACTGTGCTTCTTTGCTCAAGCTCCTGGCAGACACGGCACCAGCGTCACGCAGGAGCAGGGGCTGGGTGCCACACCAGGAGCCAGAGCTGTGGCCCAGCCTTCAGATTCAGGCTCCTGCTCCCCCAAGGCACAGGGAGCTCCTTCCCAGCCCCCCCCCCGAGCACAGCTCACCGTGCAGGGCCCCCTCCCCACTCACCTTTTGGAAGTACTCATGTCCACGGGCTCATCTCCTGTCTGAACCTCCACTTTAATGGTTGCTTTCACCTCTCCGCTTTTTAACAGTCCTTGCACTTTTCCAGCTCCGGGATCCGTTTTTATTTTCATGTCTCCTTCTGCACTTAGTTCAGTTCCTAACAGTCCTTTCTCCATTTTTAGTTTCTTACTGTCCACATCGTTATGCGGTACCTCACGTTCTAAGGCTCGTTTCTGACTTCGTGTCCTGCATGCTTCCTCTGTCATTGTGAGGCTCTGGGGAGAGAGGAGACACAAACGAGTTAAGTGCTTGGCAAAAAGTAAGTTGGACAAAACACCTTCATTTCAAAACAGGGCAAAGTACAGCGCTTGCTGCGAAAGAAGAAGTTCTGAAAGAGCAATAAAAGTTTTGCTCGTATGCTCGCCTGCCCTATCTGCAGCACACATCTCAGACTGCAGCTATTAGGCACCCGGCATCACCCTGCTTATGCTTTTTACGTGAAGCAAAAACAAACAGAAGAGGCAAAACAAGAAAACACACTCAAACCCCTCCGAGTATCAAGTAAAAGCAGGAATCGTAACAACAGCACCGGGGAACAGGCAAAGCCCCACGACTGAGAAAGTTTGGACCTCTCCCAAGAAGCAGGAAGAACGCACGGATTTGCCTGACATGCAAATAACCGTAATTACAAAATTCGAGATTAGGATCGGGCTGGGACCGCTGCCACGTCTCTGCCAAGGACCCAAGCCCGGCCGCGGGCTTCGGGACCACCACGCCCTGCAGGGAGAGCCCTCCACGCTCCTGGATGGCCACGGCCCCTCCTGGGAGGAGAGGAGGGCCGGGCAGCACGCCCAGCAGCGGCATGGCACCGGGTACCTGCGGACACCCCTCGGACGCGGAGCTGAGTCAGGCTTTGATCCCATGACATCACTGGGCTCCACATGACCCTTCCCAGGATGCAGCCTGCGAGACAAAGCACTTTCCAGAAACCAGTCTGAGCCGGCGGCGGGCGACCCGCAGCGGGGCTAACCCCGGCGCCCGCAGCATCCCCGCTGCTCCTCCTCCTCCTCTTCCTCCGCCCGCACTGCTGGCCCGCCCGGGGCTGGCACGGGGCGGGGGGAGCCCCCCCCCCCTTTCCTTTCTAATTAAGGAATTAAGAGTCCCTCCCATCACAGTCTTCTCCCCCCCCCCCCTTCCTTTTAAACTGGATTTCAAGAGCGAGGCCGACGCACAATAGTTGGACCAAGTCTTCCAAATGTTTTTAGCAGCGAGATTAACATAATTACGCAACGTAATTAACCTCTGCTCACCCCCCCCCCCGCCCCTCATTATCCACCAATGTCACCCAAGCGCTACGCGAAGCCGCGGTTTGGATGCTCCAAGCCCCGCACGGCGACCACAAGTTTCTCTGCCCGCTGTTACACGAAGAACTTTCTTTTTTTAAGGGATGAAAGGAAAGGAGGGAGAGCTGCAGACAGCACACGGCTCCACTCAGCCCAGCGCTGCCGGACTCAGAGCCGGGCAGGAAGGTGTCTGTGTGTGTGTGTGTGTGTGTGTGTGTCTGTGTGTCTGTCTGTGTGTTGGGCTGAGCTCAGCACAGCAGCAGCTCGCACCCAGCTCCAGCCACGGGCGGCCCTGCAGACAGCGAGGCTGCTCCTCGCCCCAGCCAGCTCCCAGACAACCCGGGCAGGAATCGCACATCTCACTGCTGTTCATTCAGTGCTGATGTACCTGAACCCGGAGCTGGAACCAAGGGCCACCGGCCAGCTCGCGGACGCTGAGGTTTGCTGTTATCGCAGAGGTGCTCCTGCAGCAGGGCTGCTCCGTCAATACAAAAGCTCCTTGAGAAGACAAAAAGCAAAACCAAGCAGACCTGGGTTCACTTCCAGCACCTACGCATCCTCCGCTCCTGGAGGAGGAGCACAGCTCCAGCAGCCGGTGCTGATCCGGCACTGGTCAGTGCCTCGGCGCTTCAGGAACACGGGCTCCAAATTTTAAGAGCGTTCCTAAGATGCTGTAATTTCTAAGCCTTTGTTGTTCCCAGTTTTGACTGAGATGGGGAACAGAAGCATCTCAAGCTGTACTGAGGGACTCCATCCATAGTGCATGCAGAGCTGCCAGGTAGGACTCACAGCCCGATCCCCTGTCCCTCACCGTCCCAGGCAGCGCAATCGGTCTAAACACAGTGATTTTTAAAATTAACACACCAAAGCTCTACAAGTGATGGAAAAACAGGTAACGAACCACGACCCCGCATTACACATCCGTGTTCACAGCAGCTCAGCTGTGGGCAGTGGGGCGGACCCCCGGGGTGAGCCCTGCCAACAGCTCCTGCAGGGGCAGCCCTGCAGCAAGCACGGGCTGCACGCAGCACGTGCACCTTCCCAGCACGCCCATCCTGCTCCAGCTTCCCCAGGATGGCACGCAGCAGCGAGGAGCCTTTCCATTTTGCAACGGGAATGGGAAAGCAGCAACACGGGACAGCAATTGCCAGGGAGAGGAACATGAGTAGCTCGAATTACTTCTTTAAAAAGGTGATTCTGGGAGTCCCAGAGCCCTCCCGGCTCCCACAGACAGAAGGGGTAGGTCCTGAGCACCACAGCGCTTCTCTTGCACCAATTTAACAACCACAAAAAAGGAGGAATTAATCCATATCCCCAAAGTTCATACTGTGCCACGTCTGAGCAAGGCTGCTGGATACCCTGAGATCGCATCTCCACCAGCTGATTCCACGAGATGGGCACAAACCAGCAGCTCAGAACCGCCAGGCCCTGCACAGCGCATCGCTTTGGAAGCCATTCCCAAATCCCCACTTCTGCTCCTCCAACTTCACCAGGCACCGGGCAGCACCAGGGGCAGGCAGCGTTGGCGCAGCCTGACTCCACCTTCCATCTCACTGCAGGAAGGGTAAGTAAGAATCATGCAGTACATTTTAAGTTTTTATGGGAGGTTCTGCTTTTTATTACAGGGAATAGCGCAGCTCGGAGCGGAGCGCTCGGGTCCTCAGCAGCCAATTCTCAGCTCTAAGTGCTATTGCTGTAACAGATTAACTCCTGCGATCAATTCTAAGGCAGTTTAGGTACAATATAAAAACGCTGCCTTGCCCCAAAGCCCTCCACGCTGCTCTGCTGCCCTCTGAGCACACTGCCAGCGGGCAAAGCCCAAACCTAGGCCCGCAGCCTGGGAAGCACCACGCGTGGCAGTGCCCGTGGCTGCCACCTGCTCACCTGCTTTTGCCACTGCTGGAAAAGCTACAGAATGGGGAAAAAGGAAGGTCTGGTTTGAGATGTGGGGAATTCATCGCTTTGTGCCAGTTCTTCCAGATGTGCAGCGTGGCCCAAACCGAGCCAGGCAGCCCCACCACGGCACCAATGGTCTCAGTTCTTACTGCTCCCATAACATGGTGATGGGAAACAGAAAGGGCTGAAGTGAGGACACCTGAGGCTTTGCTGGAACCCCAGCAGCAGCAATGGGAGCAGCACTGAGCAGCCCTGCTCTGAAGCACTCACTATTCCAGCGGCCAAACCAAAGAGCAGCAGCCCTCCTTCCCAGCATCAAAAGCGAACAGGGAAAAACAAAACAAAACAAAACAACACGGGCAAAGTTAAAGAAGAGGAAAGGGGAGGTGAGAGCACACGCAAGCCAACAGCCCATGGTGAACAGCAGCCAGAGGTGGCTCCAGCTATTCTCTAAGTGCAGCTGATTGGAGCCCAGAGATGCTTCAGCACGCGCTCCTTGCTGCAGCTGAGCCCTGTTTCTTGGTGTGCCAGGAGTGTTTCATTGCTTTCTTGTTTTTTTTTTTCCCCCTATATACTCACTGAGAATGAAGGCAGGAGCGAGATCTCTTTGGGAAAGTTAGGATCCCTGTGCATGCAGCACTACGTGAAGGCACATTCACGTCTGCATGCCTCCACACGTGCACGCACACGCAGGAGTTCACGACCTCGCCGTACAAATCTCAGAAAAAAGTAGATTTCAGGAATCCCCATTCAGATCCGGATGATCGTTAGTATCTTTGGCAGAAAATGAACGAACTCAGGATAAAAACAGCGGGCGGACAGAAACGAGAGCCCCGGCACCTGCCCTCACCTGGCTGCCCGTGCCATCCCAGGGCCACGCTCCCCACGGCAGCGCCCCAAAGCAGCGGGGCGGGGGGGGCAGCGGGCGCCCCGCTGCCAGCCCAGCAAGGGTTAAGCCCTGCCATTTTGGTGCCATTCACCGATATGTCCATTAAGGGTGTTACATAACAAAATGGCAGCCCTTAACCCTTTCCTCGCCGGCTGCCACGCTGCCGAGCCGTGCGCAGACGCCGGCCGGCGGCACTCCCAGGCGTGGCGGCCCTGACCCCGCCGCGCATCAATGGGATCGTTTCCCCTCGCCGGGAGCGTGCAGAGGAAGATAAGCAGCCTTGCTCGGCGCCGCTGGGTACTCGCTGGTAGAAGCTGAAAGCCCACAGAAGTTTCCTTTGTGCCAGGGCACGAGGCACGGCGAGGAAAGCACCAGTAGGGATGGCAGCACAGCAGCGGGTCCACGGTGGAAAGCATCCCAGGGCCGCAGCCCGGTGCTGCAGCGAGCAGCCACGCCGTGGGGCACGGGGCACCGTGCAGCTCTGTGCCAGCAGCAGCCACGTGGCAGCGCCCAGCACCCACAGGTCCCTCTGACAGCCCAGGGGCACAATGCTGTGCCCACTGCACTGTGGCCACCCGCAGGAGGAGGCCATCAGCCCGCGTGTGACCGAGCACACGTGCCATCAGCAGTCAGCTGCCGAGGCTCCGAGCACCACAAGGGGAAAGCTCTGCCCGTGGCCAGGCAGGAGAGCACTGTCCCGCGGCACAAGGAGGCACTGCTCCGCTTTGTGCTGCTTCTGTGTCAATGCACCTTAAGAGCAATCACTATTTACGGTACAGCTTGGCTCCGTTCACTCACGATAGCGATTAGAGCAGGGGATTCTGAGCGCTCCGTGCACCAGAGCAGTCACAATTCCTAACAAAGCTCCACGTGCCACAGACGATCGCAAACGGAGCTGCATGGATGTGGAACGGCCACGGCCTGCAGAGGTCGAACTGATCTGCTGGAATTTGGGGAGGACCTCCGAGAAGCACCAGCTGCCAAGGTGAGCTTAGAAAACACGTGCTCCTTTTGTTTAAACGCACGGCCACGTCTCCTGCACAGCTCTTCCCTGTGCTGCTGCTCTTCCCCCAGCGTGGGGACTCACATCGCTGTGTCCAAGGGCAGCGGCACACGGCCTGACCTCACCCCCCAGTCCCATCAGCCCTCCCAGATATTAGCTAATGATTAAAAGCTGTTTATCCGGCATCTATTTCCACTCAAAAATAAGACCTACCACCCACCCACTCCGTGTTCACCCAGTATCAGTTGCTAATACAGCCTCTGCCCACCCGTAGAGGGGATAAGCACAACTGGATGCGAAGGACAGCACCGAGAGGAAGACCTGGGCAACTGTGGGAGTTTCCTTATTCACCACCTGCTCACCCCATTCTACAGAAAACTCCCTTTAGAGTTACACCAGTTTTAGGGCCACAGCTCGGGTTCATGGCGTGCACTCAGAGGGTGCTGCCTACAGCCACCGCGCGAGGGATCTGCTTGACCTGAATTCTCCCCCAAGTTTTATGGAACTATTTTTGTCTAGAAACCACTGGGCAGGAAGTCTGCTAATGACTACGTCTGGGCTTTGTATTACCAAAAAAAAAAAAAAAAAAAAAACGTTACCAAGATTCCTCAGAGCAGAACAGCGGTTAAGTACAAGCCTTGGTTGGGGCTCAGAGAGGCAGCGCTCAGGCACTGAGCTGAACCAGCAGCAGGAGACAGCACCCTGAGCACATCCCCGCAGCTTCAGAGCACACGGCGGGCGCGTGGAGGTTGATTACTCACTGATCGAGAGAGCAGATTAAGAAATTTCCACAACTGTGGTCAACACATCGAAGCGTGGCAGCGACTCTCGCTGCTCCTCCCGCCCCTCGCCGCTGGCTGACGTCACACGCAGGGCGTTTGTTTGCGTGACATCACTCGGCCCGTGGCTTCCCAGGAAGCTGGTTCTGTTCTGCACAAACCTGGGCCCAGCTCTGAAGCTGACTATGGCACCAGCCATAGTAAAACAGATCAGCAAAGCCACAAGCAGCGACACCAACACCTCCTCTAGAAAAAAAAGTCAGAAGCAAAGACCAGAAACGCTTCACACAGATCACCAGGGGGAAGAGAAGAACAACAACAACAACCAGCCACCAGACAAATCCTGAGATTACTGATGAAATAATGCTTCATTTGACAATCCGTGAGAGGCGAGCACCACCAGCACGGGACAGCCACCCCAGAGAGCTTTGCAACACAGCTTCACAGACAGCACCGCACCACTGCAGAGCTACAGGGGAGCCGCAGAAATCTCATTTCCATTCACCACTTCGCTTCTGGGGGTTGCACAAACGATCGAGATCTACACAGGTCTCCAGGGAGGAATTTCTCTGCGCTTGCTATTGCCTCTCCTCTTGTTCAAGACCGAAAATACTCTGCAGCTGTCGTGAATGCCCAGCTAGAAGGAAGCGAAACTTCGTCTGCCCATCAGCGAGCTACGGAGACGTACGAGTTCTGGAGCGCGGGTTAAATGTGAAGTGAAAGGCGACTTTTGGGTACGGAAGAATCAGAGTTCAATATCCGAGCCCTGCTACAGCCGGGGCAGCAGAGCCACCCGGTGACAGTGGCACCCCAGCACCACCCCCTCCCCAGTCCTACCCGTCAGCGAGGTTCATGGGTCCCACGGGGGGGTCCTGTCCGCACCAAGTGGTTGAAAGCGACCGCAGCGAAGGTCCTGCAGGGAAAGACAAGGAGGTGAGCACACCTTTGGTCCACGTAGCGACGAGCCCACCGCCCTCCGCCAAGACAGCAACCCTAAAACCACGGGGAAGGGCAGAGAGCACATCCTCTGGTTCGAGCCGGGAAGGAATCGAAGTCAGGGTTCGAATGCTTTGGAATCAACACCAACCCGCACACCGGCCCCTCCAGCAATCAGTGATTTTGTCTGCACGTGAAGGACACCCGAGCGCGTCCTCGTGCCCAGACGGATGCTGGCTGAATCCCAGCGGGGTTCTGCTGGGAGCCCAGCACTGCGCAGCCCCACACCGCTCCTGGGTGCACCCGAGAACACGTCCCACAGCCCCGCAGGAGCCTCCACCAAGTCCACATCACGCAGAGAAACTACAGGGTAATCACTTCCTAGAGAAGGGAGCGTACAACGTTCATTCTGACGGATGGAGCTCATGTGTTTATCCGCTTTTTGCTCCACAATAGGTTCTGCTGGCCCACGCTTGCCCTCGCCCCACAAAAACCCTTTTACGATCCTGCACACGCAGCACAACATCCTCACCTTCCTCTTCCCACTCCACGAAAACACCAAGAGAAGAAAGAGCGAACCAGCACACGCCGGCCAGTGGGAAAACACCATCGAACCAACCCACGTTGAGAGCAAACACCAGGACCCTAGCACCAACCCAGCAGCAAGCCCCGTGCCAGCGCACGGCAATGGATGCGCTGCGGCCGCCAAGCGCCTTCCTGGAAGCTCGGCCTCTCCCTTCTGCTAAAGCCACCGAGAGCTCCGAGTCATTTCCCTCCTCCAAAAGTTTTTTTGGAGCTGTTTTCTGTTGTCCGTGGGCACGGCAGCAGCTCACCACCTCCTGCTCTCCGGACTGGGGGGGCTGGAGGGTCGCTTGTCCCCAGCACCAGGGGACACTGCCCCGTGCCACCGCCCGCTGCGCTGCTCACAGCACCCAAAGAGGTTCCCATGGATTGAACAAGCTGCTGCAAAACTGCAGATAGAGGAACTTAATGAATGGATACGCGACTGCGTTCTGGGTCTTGATTAGCTATCTAGAGGGCAGGTCTTGCTAATTATAGCTCATCCTATTAGTTCAATGCTTTTGTAATTAGTAGCCCATTGAAAATCATCGCTACAGATACTTCAGGGCCTTTGTGAGGATCCAGCAGTGCTGTAAGCAGCAGCCACGCTGTGCCGCATCCACACCTGGTTGGGACACGGGCAAATGCTGCTCCATCACCAAAGCCTCCAAAAAGCCACCGCGAGTGACGAGCTCCTGTGCTAATTAGTAGCTGTGGCACTGCTGCAGCAGGCAGGGAGCCTCAAGTTGTGACACTGCTGGGGAAAAAAAAAAGAGGGGGGGGGGAGAAAAAAGGAAAATATTTTGGAGGAGTGAGCAGGAATCACTCCTTCCATCGTGCTCCGGACATGGGAAGTCTGAGCCGAGCCGGCCTGCTGGGGCTCCTGCCCGCCTCCATTTTTAACGAACTGTAGCATTAAACTCCCATCGTGCTCCTGTCATGGGACTAAAATAGTTTTCATCTTACGAGGACACGAGGAGCAGTTTAACTGCTTCCCTGCCACCACGCTGCGGCTCTGCCCCGCAGCGATGGGAGCTCCGAGAGCCCGCGGCTCCGGCACGGCGTCCCCACAGCGCTAAGGAAAAAGGGTCGAGATGTTTTGGAGGAGTTACTGGTAAAGCACCACAGTGCAGGGATCCTTGCGGGAAGCGGGCTCTTAAGCAGTTAACACTGGGAAGTGAAACTCGGCCGGAGCAGCTCCGGCTTTGACAAGTCCCAGCAGAAGGCAGCGGCCGGAGCCGTGCGGCCACGTGTCCCAGTGCCACCAGCGCCGCTGTGCTGGGAAACCCAGCCCTCGGTCCCCAGGCTTGGAGGCAGCATCCTTCCCCCGACAGAGCTCAGCTTGGGCTGCTGGGAGCCCGCGCTGGCACCTGGTGAAGGGTCTGCCTCTACAAAGCGACGGCAAAAGTTGCGGATCAGAATACGGGCACTGCATTTCTAGTGACGTTACCGAATTCCACCAACACTACCTGGAAAAACGACAGTCCAGGAAAATCCAAGAGATTCACCACGCCAAGCAAGGTTTTAAAGATGTAATATTTTGAGAAGACGGGCTCCAGATTCTTTAAGAAGATTAAGGCATGGAAACTATGACACAGGTAGCACAGTGCACGCCGCTGCTGTACGTGGCTCCTCAAACAAGCGAGATAAGAAATCCCTGCGCTTTTTGGAAGGCTGAGAGAACCGGTCAGCACCAAAAGGAGTCACGTTTCAATTCAAATATTGACACACGAGGGGCTGGCTTCTGCCTCGCGCTCAGGTGCGCTTCCACAAGTGTTTCTGAATACAAGATTCCAAGACGTTGGTCCAAAAAGAGAACTCAAAGCCATACAAGAGCAGCAAAGCGCTCTCTGTAGTGCCAGAACTCGCGTAAGCAATTGTCCCTGCCTTGCAGCGGAGATGCCAACCCTTCTGCTCCTGGCCTGTGCTGGTACCCCACCAAACAGCTGGGAGTTGCTGCCTGACTCCTGCACGCCCAAGGATCAGGGAAGGCTGCTGGCTCCTAGCGTGCTCTGCCCCGCTCTCCCGGCTCATCCCCCCAACAAAGTGCAAAGAGCCCCTTCCAGATGCTCTCTACCACCACCACCACCTGCTTATTGCAAACCAGGCCGACTGCAAAACAAACCTGTTATAAATTGAGAGTCTCTCCCTCTCGCTCCCTAATTCCCAGGCGGAGATGAACACGCAGCCGTCAATAGCGCTCCTAATTACCCCTTGGGATCAATGCCTGCGCTCAGGGCAGGAACGCGGAGCTGGGAGATGGGGCACAGAGGGAACACCACTCACAGGAGGCAGCTGCTCCAGCACACCCGTGCTTCGGAGAACACTCGTTTTCCAGTATTCCTTTATGGATGCCAAGAGCCAAGGGCCACTGAGTCCCATGGAAGCGCACGCAGGGATGCAGAAGCAGCGTGTCCATCCTCCAGAGCGGGCAGTGCGCTCCAGGCTGAGCCTCTTGGTACCACTTGCAACCAAAAGTTGGGTGTTTTCAGACCAAAGTGCCAACGTGTTTTGACTTCTCCCATTCCCAGGCTGGTACATCACGGTGGTCATCGCAGTGCCACGCTCTGCCCTCCCTCCACAACAAGCCCTGTCTGATCCAACCCACCTCTGCCTTCTAGTTGTGATGTGTGCCACGTTGGTGGCAGAGGAGGGGGTGTCTCTTCTCTATGCGGGGAACAGGTCGGCAGAATATCAAAGAGGGGAAGGGGGACGTGAAAGCATCACCTGGCTCACTCAGTGCCCAACAGCTCCAAGGATGGAGGAGACAGAACAGCAGCGGGCATCGGGCAGAGCATGGCAATGCTCTGCTACCATCCTCTGCTTCACAGCAGAGCGTTCCTTTTCTCCAGGATAATTCCATTCGTGCCCACCTGGCTTCATTCAGCATCACTCCTGGAGGTGTTGCAGCAGCATTTTTTTTTTTAATTATTATTATTATTCTTTTTGGAGCTCAAGGTGCCGTCCTCCACGAACGACACGCTCTTCATCTCAGTGGTAGGAGTGCGCTAATAACCCATAAGCTCATACTTTTGTCGCAGCAATCTTCGCTTCCCTGCCTGTATTATTTAAAAACCAAGCCGAGGGTGTGCGTGGAGCATGACACTGCTCAGCAATCCAAATAAGGGAACGAAATGGCAGCTTGGCAGGAGCCCAGCGGCCACACCTATTGACAGGGGAAGCAGCACAGCCACCCCAGTCATTACAGCAGGAGCCTCGTGCACGGCAGCACCCACCCGGGGTCCCGCATCCCACCAGGGCACCACGTGGGGCTGTGGGGTGCACGCTCGGACCCCAGCCCCGCAGCTGCAGGAAGCGGAGCTGTCACTGCGCCCATGGGACAGAGGGGTTGTCCTGAGCAGCAAACTGTCCGGGTGCTGTGGTGCAACGCATGCAGAAAGCAAACAGATGCTGTGGTGCAAAGCAAACAGAAGATGCACGGGATCAGAGTTCCATGCCGTTATTCCACTCCTTGGTGTGACACAGTGTGTGACTTCCACAAAAACGAGAGGGTGCAGAGCAACCAGGGGTGTGACAACAGCAAGGAGCACTCTGCAAAGGAAATACTCCTATCAGGTTTGTGTCTGTCAGTCTCCTAAGGGATCAGTGACGTGCAATATTAAAAGGAATCATCTTTAACTACTTCTCTAGCCTTCATCATCATCACGGTTCTCAAGTACCAGTGACTGAGCAGCCCTCCAGCTGCCTTTGTTCCCTAAACCACTTCTACCACTTCAGTTCTGGCCATTATTAAGCCATTGTCTCCGGGTTTAAACCGGTTTTGGTCCAACAAAAAGGAACAAATCCATCCCTCTCTGGACAGCCTCGCTCAAGGAAGCAGCAGCAGAATCATTTCAAATACCTTCGCCACGAATGGATGGAATAAAGACTGCAGTCGGGCAGGGCGCTCCCTGACCTCGCTGCGCTGTCACGAAGCTCCCAACATCTGCCCAAAGACACAAGTTTACAAAGACACAAGTTTACCTGCTTCAGCATTTAAGAGAATTTTAAAGCCCTCCACGCGTTCATCGAGGACCGATGGGTGCTGCTCCCCAGCACGTGCACGGCCCAGAGGTGACAACTGCTGCCCTTGGATCTGCTCAGCTCAACCTGGGCACCTTCCACAGACACCAACGAAAGCAACAAGTTCTAATCCCAAGCACTCGAAACACAGCACTTCCCCACTACTTACGGCAGGCTGCTAGCCTGAACTACAGCCCGAAATAAAACCTAGCAGCAAACAAAGCGAGGAGGGCACGCACGGCACAGCATCCTACAGGGCATCACGCTTGCAGCAGGCACACAAGTGCTTTTGCTGCTGTACAACACAGTCCAGGAAACCACAGATTTGCGTTGTGAGTGAGCCTGGCCGGTGGCTCAGCACATCTGTACGTACAGCCACACCAGGGACGTGCAATGTGCAGCACCACGGTACCCAGAGCTGCTGCAGACAGGAGCTTCTCAGATCCCACTGAATACAAATGCCTTCAGTTTACTTCCTCTAATTCTTGTGACCATTTCGAAGCTCGCGACCACGTGGCCGTGCCAGCAAATGAGCGGCCGGGCACAGCTGACGGGCTGCAGCGAGGAAGTCCTCCTGCAGCAATAGGTAAATAAGCACGAGCATGAAACCTAAAGATCCCAATCACCGCCTCGCTTTATCACCTGCAAAGTCTTCCACATCTGTAGCATAAACCAAACTGAGCAAGAAAACACTGCTGTTGATCCTGGGATGCGTGCAGCAGTCCCAGCAGCGCCCTTGTGGCTCACCCTGTTTACCAGGGACCCACCTGGGGCTCACACGCTGTTCCAGCCAGAACTGGGCAGCTCCAGAGCTGCTTCATTGCACCCACATCAGGTACAGCATCACCACCGAGCACAGCACAGGTTCTGCATGCAGCCATGGCAGAGCCCCTCCCCCCCGGCAGAGTTTGGAGGGAAGCAGCACCTTCACCAGAAGCCACTGTTAGGAGCATCCCACTGAACTAAAGACCCTAACCCTAACATAATGCTAACGCCTTCAGTCCCATACATGTCAGCAGTGGGCATTTGTACCCCAAAGTGTATTAGGCCATGTCCAAATCAATGTCAAGACCAACTGAAAACACAACCAAAGCTTCATCTTTTCCCCACTGGGAAGTGACAAAACGAGCCTTCATTCCTTCTGTTCCAGCAATCAGGGCAGGGATCCCATCGTAAACCTCCTCCTTATTCCGGGGAACAAACAATTCAACAGAGAAGGGGAAGGGATGCATCCTGCCTGCACCTCTTACACACCTATCACCAAGCAAATATGAATAAAAACCAAACGAAAAAAAAAAATCAATTAATCTTTCGAGATGCCATCTACCACTCTTCACAGTCACCATTACTAATTTTGTCAGCTGAGTAACAGTGTTTACCGTTGCTCCTCCTGCTCCCAGCTCCCACTGGATCACACTGACTCCACTTCCCCCCGGTCCTGGTGTGCCCAGGAGCAGAACAGGACACCAGAACCAGACGGTGACCTCCACGGGCACCAATCCCTTTCATTCCACAGCAGTTCACTGAAGGCCACTGCAAACGAGCAGGGAAATTGCATTCAAGTCATTAGTCACCCCATGATTGTAAAGGGGCTGGAGATGACTCCTCTTCTAAACACAGCCCAGCTCCACGCGGTGCACTGAGCCAGCAGACACCTCCAGCAGGGCGGGATGGAGCAAGCAGGACGGTGAATGGAGCAGCCCAGTACGTGCTGGGATCACTGCTGCCTGCCCGGGCTGCGTGCTTCCACACCAGAACCACGCAACGCGTTCTGCCTCATGCAAGCGTGAGCAAGCCCCCAAAACAGAACCACTCAAAAGGACCGTACCTGGTCACAGTGATGTGCTCCAAGAGGCACCTGGAAGCCATCCAGCCCAGCCCACCCCTCGTATGGGATGTACAGAAAGCCCGGGGAGCTCAGAAACGCACCTGGCTTGAGCACATCACCTGCAAAGCACAGAGCTGCCTGGGAAGGAAGGTGGGAGATGGGTGAGCGCAGCACTCCCCGTGGCCGAGGGACCCCTGAGCTCCACGTCACCCCGGGTCCATCCGACCTTCGGTGCGCGTGACCGGCTGCTGGGTTTTCCTCTCCTACACCATAGGGATGTTGGTGCTTCCTAATCCAACAAACCGCTCCGTGCAGATCACGGGGAGCACCCACATGCCCTTCTCTCTGCTCTAACCTGAAGTTCTACCAGCAGCTCTGACTTAGCACTACGATGGGACAGAGCTGCGCTGTTTGAGAGATAAAAGCTGAAGGTGAAGGTTAAAATAAGACTGAAGGAAATGGTTGTTCTGAGACATTCAGATCTTCGTAGCACACGCCATACCCACTCAGCAGATGGGACAGCCGAGGCATGGAGATTATCCAAGGCAACGCAAAACTTCTACACCAGAGGAGCACAGGTGAGAAGCAGAGCGCGTTACCCGGCAGCCCTCAGCTGTGCACATCCCAGGGTGTAACCCCGGGAGGCTGCTGATAATGGAGCTGAGGAGGAACACAACAGGCACTACCACAGCTGCACTGGCTGAAGCTTTCTATTTCCTAGTTCATTTCAGCATGGCAAAACAACAGCACATTCCAATGTCTTCGCTTAAGACTCGACACATGGAAGCTAGGGATGCGCAGAACTTGCTAAGCCTTGCTTTTGTCCCATATAACCCAAGGGGCCTAACAACACACTTTTTCCTCCCTCCAAATCCTCTTGATTGCTTCAAGAGCCGTGCCCATCGAGGGAGAACCACGACGCTGCTCCCCAGCCCTGCTCTGGAGGAGGAACCACGAGCAGCGCAGCGGGCTGCAGGCTCAGGAGCCCCAGCAGAAGGAAGAGGCAGCCTGTAATTAAGACGTAGGAAAGCTGTCTGGGAGGATTCCTTCCTGCCCCGTCCCAGCCACAGCCCCCAGGTGATGCTGAACGGGGCACACGGACACGTGCCAGCGTCGGGAGCCCGATGCCAGGAGCCGCCAGCACAGCGCCAGGCGGCACAGAGCACGGCACAGAGCACGGCACCGCCAGCGATCCCATGGTGTGGAGAGGGTGGGGGAAGGAAAAGTGCTGAACAACAGAAAGCCAGCATAGGAAACTGCACGTTACTAAGCCTTAACCTTTGTTCGGGTGCTATTCCCACAGCACCGGCTTCAGGCAGCTCGCTCGTGGTTTCCCCACCTAACGTGGGCACGGGGTTCGGCTGGCAGAGGCGCACCTGGCTGAGCGAGGAGAAAATATCACAAAGAAATTAATAACCCCTTGCAAGAGGAACACGGTCAAGAGCTTCCTGGTGCTGTCCAGCCCCTAAATCCCACATTCCTTCCCCCTCCCATCCCCAAACCAGCACAACTCCAGGCGCTGCGATGCCACACAACAGCAAACCGTACCCTCCCACGTTCAAAAATAAGCGCATCCTACTTCCAGGTACCGCAGCATCCAGGAACGTTGGAGGAGGAAAGAAACAAAACCAGCTCTACGTTACTTAGGTCATTATTGAAGAAGAGACTGGAAACGGATGAGCGAGTGTCCCAGAGCATTCTGTAGCACTAGCTGTTCTGCAAAGAGAAGCAACAAGCTCCGCAGCACCGCTTTTTCTTTTATGTTGTAAGAGAGCTCTGCACGTGTACGTTGTCCAACAGGGGAAGGCACACACACTGCATGCTTTCTTTCCAACTTTCCCCTGCTGCGCACTGCTTGGGCAGCACCTCCCGCCAGCAGGGAAACCTCCGAGGCCGCATCCAAGCGCGGGTCCGACCTCTCCTCTCATGTGGAGAGGAGCTGCAGGAAGCACGAGCACAGCGAGCACACGGATACACCCCTTGGAGCATGGCGGTGAGATGCAGCTGTTAAAGGCACCTTCAGCCCGGGGGAGAGGGCGCAGCTCCCAGGTGTGCAACAGGCACCGAGAAGGAGGCTCTGATGCCCCAAGATCGGGATCTGCACACACACAGGAGCACCCAGCTCCATGCAGCACGGCCAGGTCTGGCTGAGGCAGCCCTACACCACCCAAAGGAGTTTTAAGCTTCATTTTCTGCACGCTCCCAGCTAGCTGAGGGATGCCTGAAGTTGGCTGCCTTTGCTTTTACCCCAAGCACTCTCCTCTGTCCTCCCCCCAGCAGCAGCACAAGCGGTGCAGACTGAATCGTGGCCCCGCAGAAGCCCTGAAACCATCGCTCAGCACACGAGCACCACCTGAGTTTACACCAACAACTCCGAACAGCTCCCTGTATGCCTACCAGCCCTGTAATTACTACAGAAAAGTCACAGCGCAGCTATATTAAGTTGCCATATTAGCATACTGACACTGCAGCAATGCCAGCTCGCTTGCATCACCGCCCATCGGTGTAACCCCACGGCCACGCAGCGCTGCTCTGCGCTCCCACCTCTGAGCGCAGGGAACATCCACGGCCACCTCCATCCAGCAGCCTGGACACACGGCGCTTCTTCCCAGCGGGACCCATCCTGGCGTCCCTCCCTTCAGGCACGGGACTCAGCCCTTCCCATACCAACACAACTGGAACAGAGCGTGCTAACCGGTAACAGATTTGGGCTTTTTCCAAGCAGAAGTTTGAAGAGCATCACTCGCTGCCTACCCACGGACAGCGCGCACCAGGGCAAGGCACCGCCACCCCGCTGCTGCACGCACCGTGCTCCTGAATTTCCAGGCACATCAGTGGACGGGGAGAAAGAAGCAGAGCAGTTCCCAGCGCCGTGAGCAGCGCTGCATGGGAGGCAGTGCTTGGCAGGGTCACAGCCCCCCAGCACAGCGAGGCAGCACGGGGTCCTGTGCCACCGCCGGGGGCTCGCGAGGTGCCAGCAGGTGCCACTGTGATGTCACCCCCAGGGACCAGCCCAGGTTCTGTGGCTGCTTCCCAAGGGCCAGACCCCACACAGCGTGCACACACACACTCAGCATGCCACACGTCCCCCTGACTTCTTACTTTTACTGCCTCTGTCTCCAGTCTTCTCCCATCTCATGCTCTCCGCTACCCGTGCATCCCCTGAGCTCCTGCTTGCCTGTGCTGCTCTCCTGGGGCTTGAGAGCTGCTCAGCAGTTTGGGAGCAGGGAAGGATGCACTCCCGGCTCCTGCCTGCTCTGGCCTGCCAGCAGTCGCCGATTCCCAAAGGGCCCTCTCCACTTTTCACTTCCTGTGTAACGCTCCCTGCGAGCAGCTCTGCTGCCTCTGCAGCCGGAGGAGGGAGCGGAGCGGGGAAGTCGGGCACCCGCGGGAGGAGCTGGGGCCGGGGCCGTGCCCGCGGGTCGGTCCCTGGGGACAACAGCTCCACACCGCCGCCCTGGGAACGGCGCCGGGGAACGGAGCGCTGCACCCCGGTCAGCGCGGGGCAGGCAGAAAGGGACAAGCGAAAGCAAAACCCAACGCGCAGGCATCTGAAATAAAGCCGCAAGCAGATGCCGCGGGGCAGCAGGAGCGCACACCTCAACTTCGACCGAGAACGCCGCGCGATACTGCGCAGCTTCAGGCTGTGCCCGCTGGAGCAGGGCCGGGGCTCTCCTGCTCGCAGTCACGCAGCACGGCGCGCACCGGGCTGTGCCACCGCCCGCGGGCTGCCCCGCTGCCCCCGCACCGCCCGGCGCCGGAGC
>NC_034435.1:3523018-3530708 GCF_002078875.1 Numida meleagris
GCTCGAAGCGGCGCTCGGGGGCCGCGCACCGGGACGGGGACGGGAAGCGGCGGGCTCGGAGCTGCCGCGTGCTCGCGGTCGAGAACCGCGGGGCAGCTCCCGCCGCTCTCCTGGGGCACGGGGGAGGCGCGGGGCGAGTCGGGGCTCGGGGCTGCGGCTCTCTCCGCGGGGTGGGAAAGCGGCGCCCGCACATCCCTTCCGTCCGCCTCCTGATAGGAAGCTCTCAGCCCCCGGAGGGGCTTTTCGCAGCCGGGCTCGCGGAGCTCCAGCACCGATCGGTCCCCGGGGCGGCCCCGCAGCGCTGACCCCGTGTCGGGCCGCGTTCAGTGCCCGCTTCGGCCCGGCCCGGTCTGCACCTCCCAAGCCCCCAGCACGAGCACATCCCGTTCCCCGGCTCCAGCAACTCGTGCTAACTTCAGCAGCACTGTGAGGTGCTCCCTCCTCTCCAGAAGAACGAGGCTTCGGGCTCTGCATGCGTGTTTCTGGCACATTAAACCTAGCTGGAGCATGAGGTTAGAGCAGGGGCGCTGGGGGGGGTCACCCCAAAGCACTCTCCTGCCAAGCCTGTGCCTGTGCTCCCTGCCAACGCCCTTCCAGGCCCAACGCTTACTGAAAGCAATTAAGGGGCAGAAAGCCCGCAGCGCTGCCCTTCTCAGGGTCAGCACACCATCCCCAATCCGCCCAGTGCCTTTTTCCCATACAGAGGCCACCAAGTGCCCCGCCACAAGCAATGCAGCGAGCAGCAGTGCGGGGCAGAGCAGCTCCCGCTGCACACCGGGTCCCAGCCAGCAGCACCCTCACCCCGGGGCACCCTGAGGACGCACCCCACGCCGAGTTCTGCTCCACAACGCGGGCACGGAGCGATCGGCGCTTTGGGCTGAAGCAGGAGCCCCATGCTCGTGCCGGGACAGCTCAGGGAACAGTCCTGCAAACCCAGGCAGCCCCGCAGCGATGCTCGGAGCCGCTCTGCACACTGCAGACAGCGCGTCCTTACCTAAAACACCCGCACATAGCGCTTATGGAGTGAGTGCTTGAGAATGAGGGCGGCTCAAGACCAGCTGCTGACTCCTGCCCTCCCGCTGGGACGGTGCAGGTGCAGCATCGGGAGGGACTCTTCATTAAGGAGCCACCAGCGAGGTGCAGCAGCGTGCTAATTACCTAAGGAAGGCGCGAGCTGGTGTTGTTGCAATGAGAATCGAGTGGGTCTATCAGCAAGAGAAACACCAACGCCGCGAGCTGGGCACTCCTCGCAAAGGAGCAGTGAAACGTGTCCGAGGCTGCAAGTTGTAGGAAATCTCAACAAATCAGCTAAAAAAGCTAACAAAGTGAACCTGCCTGTGGCTGCCAGGCTCTGAAAGAGTTCGTCAGGATGTGCCGTAAACACGTTCCTTACGCTCAGAACAGAACCAAAGCTGACCCTCCGTGGGCCCAAAGGACCCAAAGCGGGCACCTGAACGGAGCACAAACAGCATCGACCTCCACGTGAGATGGAGCACCTGCACCGGGCACAGCCCCGGCACAACCACAGCCCTGACACAACCACAGCCCCCCCTGCAAGCAGCCCCGGTGCCAGCGGTGCCCTGGGCTGGGGCTTCTCCTTCTGGGGCTCTGAGCTCTCCCGGTGTCTGGGTGCTGTGCTACTTTTATTGAAATCGGCGATGTGACGTTATTAACGTGATTGGATTTTAATCTGAATTCAATAGTCCCTTCAAATGAAAATCCAATGGTTCGGAATTAGAGAAGCCGTTCGCGTAAGCAAACAGCGGTGCTTCCACGGATCCCTGCTGCAAGTCGGGCAGCGCAGCGCCGGAGCACTGAAGCTGATTCTGCTGCAACAAGAGCACAATTTGATACTGGGATGTGTCCAAAAAAGAACAAGATGTAAAATCCAGGCAAAATTCACAAGAATGAAAGAGGAGATTAAACCTTTCCTCAGATTCGAGATGATGCACGTCGGGACGCGGGCCAAAGGAGAACAAGAAGCGAAACCCACGCCAGATCGGGAAGAGCCGGTCATCTCCCTCCAACCAGCGAGAAGATGCAGGGCGCATGGGAATGCAGAACAGGCTGAGCTGGTTCTGGGGCTCAGCACTGCTGGCTGCTCCGTGGTGCCCGCACAGCGCCGGAGCCATCCCAGCTCTGCAGGATCCCGCAGTCAGAGCGCCCGCACCGAGCGCTGCTCCGCGTCCCATCGCCCCGGGGAAGCCTCAAGACCTCGCAGAGAAGGAGAATGGCTGGCTAGGAGTTGGTAAGTAACCTGCTACATCCTTAAACAGTTAAAGGAGAAAAGAAGGATCAAACTGTAAGCGGTGCTAGAAACGGCAAGAACACAATTTTAAGATGGCTTATGCTAAGAATGAAAGGAATTCCGTAGACTTGAGACCAGGAGAACCCCCTTCACTTGTTTTCTGCTAGAACTACGTTCCTGCACAGCTGCTCGAGGCAGAGCTGTGGAAAGCAGCTCAGGAATACGGCGAGGTGGCAAAGAGGAGCGCAGGACTGCTGCAGAACTGCACGCACGCCGGGCCCCGCGCTCCGTGCCCACCGCCCAGCGCAGCAGAGCAGGACGTGAGCCCGGCAGCAGGCAGTGCCCTGATCCAGGCAGTGAGGGGGAACGACCCCAAACAGAAATGAAAATTCATCTTTTCCGCAACTGGAAAAAAAAAAATATTTAAAGATCGGGGAACGGGAAAGCAGCAGATATGCAGAGAGCGCCGGGCTGGAGACGGAGCCTTCGGCGCTGCACGAGCTGACCTGTCCCTAACGAGCACCTCATGGGTGGAAGGGGATATATATTAGCAGCTTTGCTCCAATTCAACCAGCGCTTCATGGACTATCGATTTTGCTCAGAGCGGGAGAGAACAAAGTCTGCCCGGCTCCGCTCTTATTTAAAGACCAGGCAGAGGACACCCCGGGGCTGCCAGGCGCTGTGCGCTGCCTCGCTCGGGCTCTGCAGCCCGGACACGGCGCTCGCTGGCACGCGGTGACTCAGCCCCATCACGGAGGGCTGGCCGTAAACAGGCACCTCTCGCGTGTTTACTGATGGCCGTCACGTGGCTCATCAGAACTTGACCCCGATTAACAGACGAATTAACTAGTTGCAGAAAACTCTGCAGTGTTCCCGTACCGCTTGGCTTTCCGCAGGCTCCAGCTGCCCCGGTCCTATATGAAGCAGGACCACACATCAGCGCAGCTGTAGCGAGCGGGGAGGACCCCGCAGCCGCTCTTCCTGCTGATGGCACCGAACCCTCTGTGTTCACAGGAATGTTTCTCATCCAGGCCTGCTGCTCTCGCACCCAAAGCCGGCAGGATGCGAGCCAGGCCCCCCCCATCACCATGCAGGGCTCCATGCAGGGCTGCAGCCCACTCCCCTCTCAGACCGCCCCACGGGGAGCATCCGTCTGCTCCACCAGTTTGGTCTCTACCACCCTGCAAATCAGAGGCAATGGGGGAAATGGAAGAATGACCTCAATAACGAATGGCTTTCACCAGTTCGGGAAGAGAACCAGACTCTCAAAGCGCTGTTTGTAGCTATCCCGTTTCCTAGAGAAACAGCTTTCATCTTTCATCCTCGAGGGGACCGCGCCGGTGGCCGAAATGGTTAACTCCTGCAGGAGATAAGGAGCAGAGCGACAGCTGCACAGGGCTGCAGATGCCACGATTACAAGTTGGCCTCTCACGGGGCTGTTCCTGCACAGGGCTGCATTGCTGACTGCAGGAACTGCACCAAAGATGCTCCCGATGCGATCCTGGCAGCCACGCTGAGCTGCCTGGCTGAGTTATACATTTGCAAAGCTTCAACTTGAAACCGGAATAGCTGAGAAGTATTTTTAAGCAGGATTTGTGTTTATCCACCAAAGCGTCCTGGCAATCGCGGGACGCGGTCACTGTGATTCCAGGGGGTGACTGTTATTAATCCATCCCATTAATCAGGGTGGAACACGCTGCCCAGGGATGGGGCCGTGTATTTGGGTGGTTCCACACAACTCCGTTCCAAGCACGCTGCTGGAAAGCCAAAGGTGTCAGAAGGCACAGGAAGGTTCTGCTGATCAAAGTGAAGTCGAGTGGGTACTCATTGGAGTACGCTGCAGACCTCTGCGTCTTCAGGAGGATTATCTGAGCCTTACGCCATGTTTGCTGTAAGCATTTATCAACGCTCTTCCTTCTGGTAGCGCTTATTATCAGCAGCCTCGTCCCCTGACTCGGAGTGCAGCTCCAGGAGGGCACTCTCTTCCCCCACAGAACTGTACCAGCTCAGTCCTGTAACCTGCTTTCCTGCTGAAAAGCAAGGCGCATCAATTAGATTCATTCTAAATTTAGGATTGATGAGTTCACTCATTACTGGTCTGATTTTTCCAGGCAGATTTCAAGGGAAAGGTATTCAGAAAGCAGCCGCCGCTTGCCGAGAGTGCACGAAGCCCTCAGCTAGAAGCACGCGAGAATCAGTTTGGGAAGAAGAGAACGCTTAATTGTGTCAACAGATGTTGGTAAACCGTCTTCCAGGCTGAAATTTGTCCTGGACAGCAAAGCCAAGAGCTCCTACAGAGCAAAGAGAGAGGGGCAGATCCCTGGTGGCCACCAGCAAACCCAACCAGCTGCACGCTGGCCCCAATGAGACGCGCTCAGGACGGGCCCAGCTGCCCCCAGCACCCACAGCACCCTGCTCTGCGGGAGGGGCTGAGGCTGAGGGCATCCCAGAGCTTCACTGCTCCGATGAATAACCTCACACTTGGTCAATAAGTGCAAAGAAGGACAGCCCAATTCTTATCATCAGGCTCCCAAGAGATTTGACATCCTTGGCATTGTGTCCTAAGAGGAAGGAAATTTCTCACTTCCCCAGCTATTTCAGTTATATAAATCAATTGTTGAAGGATAGCTGAACCGGTCTGCGCGTAGGAACCCAGGCCACTGCCCGGGCTGTTATGTGTGGGCAGCACCAAGAGATGGTCCCTGGGTCCCCCCAAAACCTCAACACCATCACCCAGCGCCAGCCCCCTCCTCGGGACGGCCACCTCTTATCAGCTGGGCACGTGGGTTCAGCTGCATAAAATGACAGCACCGAGAAGAGACGATGAATAAGGGCTGGTGGATGAGAAGATGGGAGTTTTCTGGCAAAGAGAAAGTTGCTATGGGCTGCTGGAAAAAAAAAAAAAAAGTGAAAATAGCTCAGGTCGCTCCATGAGCATCAAGCTACGGGTTTACAATGCCAGGCAACCCAAACGCAAACACTGCAGGTATCCTGGGGTTTCACCTGGTCACTAACGCCCTGATTACCTGCAGCAAGGACTGGGTCTGGTGAAGCAACAGAATCAGAAGCGTGAACGTTGTAAAATGGAATTGCAATAAGGACAGGGCAACTCGCACACGGTAACAGTGCATCCCAGCACCTGGCTGTAGGGAAGCAGTGAGCTCACCTAATGTAGTTTGCTCACTTTGCACATCTAGAAACCTATCTGATCGAAAGTAACAACTCAAGTGAAAAGGCAGCGCGGATCCGGCCACGCTGCAGTCAGTCCTGTCCTCCTCCCCAAGCTGAATTTAAACTCTCCTGACTACTGAAGACCCAAAGTCCGTTCTCCTGTGACTAAGAAGGGTCAGTGGATTTGGTTGGTGTGATTTGTTTCGGTAAGAATAGAGCACCTCTTACCCTATGACTCTCAGTGCTCTGCAGCAGTCAGCCCACCTGCATGCACCTGGTGCCTCCGTGTTCAAACCTGGGCAAGAAACAGCCCTGGTGAGGTGTCCAGAACCGTCCTCACCGCTGTGCTCTGCAGAAATGGGAATTGATCAGCAGAGGGCTATTCTTTAGTGTGTCTCCCCATTATTCCTTGGCTGCAACACCCATTGGTGCTGTTGGTTGCAAGCCAAAATTGTGAAACTGGATACTGCGTCAGCCCAGAAAGACGGATGATGGAATCCCAGTGCCCACGGAGGGGGCACGAGCAGCAGGCTGGGCTGGGGAAGCACTTCCCAGACAAAGAGGTGTCCTCCCAGGCAAGAGCACTGTGGATATTTCACACCGTGGGAGCCGCCTGATACTGCTCAGCACTTCACGCTCATCTCTGTGCATGCCAAGGGGTGCGAGCAGCCCACAGGACCTGAGAGCTGGGCCTTTCTAATTCACTGCTCCAGTTCATCCTGGCCCGAGCAGTAGGATAACTTCCGAGTCCTTCTTCCACAGCATCGGGCTACTACTAGGAAACACGTTCCTCAATAAACACAGAGTGTCTCCACTATTGCTTTTACTTCCCCCCCCCACCCCGACTTTGGGAAATCACAGCAATGCACTGCCAGGTTCTTCAGGCTCAATGGACTCCCTGACTTCACGCTGAAGGTATCAGAGCCAAAAGCATCAAGCTCCCTTTGGCCCAAACAGCCGAACTCCATCGAGACGAGAGACATCCACTCACAGCCACACCGAGCCAGGGCTTTTTCTTCTTTTTGCTGCACTGAGGAGGTTGACACCATGGTTCTGCCTCTCACGCACAGTCCTTGAAGCACTCAGTCTGTCACGATGGGAACTGGGTAATTAACTTCGGATTAAAGCTACTTCACATTCTTCAAGGAGCTCTCGAACGTTAGAACGGTTGTTTCAAAAAAGAAAAAAAAAAAAAAAGTACACAAGCTGGTTTTTGTCTTTTTCTCGTCCCCAACTCATCACTTATAGACAAGTTTCCTCCTGCACGGCTCTCTGGGATGGCTCACGGCAGCAGAAAGTGGGATGGAGGCACAGGGCAGGACGCAGCACTTCATGCTGGAGGGCTGCAGGGCACTGGCATTACTGGAATGGCTCCGTCTGCGTGGTCACATCACCCGGCTGCTGCTCTCTGGGAGGTTCAGGCACTGCCTGAACTCAGGTTTGCGTAACACCTCATTAAACTCTTGGAAAAAAAGTCTTGAAAAAGAAAAAAAAAAAAAAATAAGCGATCTGTACCACAGAGTGAGATGAGAAGGAAAGCTCAGCCTGAGAGCTCAATCTGAAGGCAGATTGCCCACGAGAAATACGGCTTCATCCTTAAAACTTTCTGCTTGGCGCAGCCAGGAGAGAACCGAAGCCCTTCGCGTGGTTTTCCCTGCATCTGGTCGTGCTCTGTACCGAACTCGTTCAAATAAACGCTTTGCACCGCCAGTTCCTAAGTCGCTCAGCAGTTCCATCTCAGGGTCCTACGAAAGTGGAGCTTTTCCTGGCCTCACAGCTCCTCATTCGGAACCTGCTGCCGAAACGCTGCGAAGATCCCACGTCGGTGCAGTCACCTCCGAGCGCGGAGCCCAGCGCCGTTCACCTACGGCGCACGCAGCTCACGCACACGCTCCTCGCTCTCTCCCCGGCTCTCCTCCCCCCCCCCTCCAACCCCAACTCATCGCAGCGACGGGAGAAAAGTTGAGAAAAGAACGGCGGATCAACGGGGAGCCGGGTTCTCAGCGCCCACCCGTCCGAGGAACACGGCGGGGCGGGGGGGAGGGGGGGGGCGTGCGGAAGGTGGTGGACCACAGAGAGGATATCACTTTATTTGGAGCCCAGCTCGCCTCGCGTACAAACTCCATGCCCCCCGACGCGGTACAGCGCGAGAACAGCGCCCGGAGGAGGAGGAACCCGCGGGGCACCGCGCGGCTCTGGCAGCGGCCCCGCGCACACCTCCATCTTAGGTCCCGCGGCGGCCGCGGCCCATCTGCCCCCCCCACCCCCCCC